>NW_008824231.1:4969701-4985104 GCF_000699105.1 Pygoscelis adeliae | reverse complement strand
TGCCCAGGGAAGTGGTTGAGTCACCATCCCTGGAAGTATTTAAAAGACGTGTAGATGAGGCGCTTAGGGACATGGTTTAGTGGGCATGGTGGTGTTGGGTTGATGGTTGGACTCAATGATCTTAGAGTTCTCTTCCAACCTTAATGGTTCTATGATTCTATGATTCTAAGAGAAAGCATATCAAATCTGTTAGTTATTATGAAAGATTTGTAGTTCAATATTTACAGCATTGTCCTATTTTTAAAAGAGGCTGACAACCTACCTGCTGTCAGATTGCTGAGGACTCCAGGTCCTCAGACTTATAAGGTACGTCTTAAATGCTGAGCCTTTTCTGGAAATTCTGGGTAAGGACTCTAATAACTGTAAACACTCCACATGTTAAAATTCGACATTCCTTAGGCAGAGTTATATGATTGAGAAATGGGATTTCTAATATAAAAATTCAAATTTCTTTAGATTTGGATATACCTCTGTAAGTAATCTAGAAGTGATCAGATGCTTCAGAATTGCAGTGGGTAAAGCTGGTCCCCTTAGGGCTGGTGTTTGCCCTGAATTAGAAGGGAGCATTTCCCTTAGCAGTGCTCACCTCCTAAAAGGTGTAAAGCATAGAAGACTGAATAACAATTCATTTTACTCACTTACTGATGAACTATAAGGGATTCTAATGGACAATCAGCCAATAAGCATGTTGTTATATTTTATTAGAGGTTATTTTTCTGCATAGACTACATATGTAAATCTTGCATTTTAATGCAGACAAAATATGTAAAACTTACCATTCTAATGCCAATAAATTGTCATAAATCTCATCAGTAAGGTCATACAGTGTAGTGTTAATTAAGAACATACATGGCCTATTTCATTCAGAAATAGGGAATTTTGTATTGTAATCTTACATCCTTTCATTCTTGGAAATATACTATCTACTCCCATTGACCTACTAATCTTAATTTTATCATTTTTTTCTATAACCTTCTTCTGGGACACTAAAGTCTCCAAAACCATTTGCATTCTTCTTATCTCAAAAGTGTATCACACAACACTCTCTCTTTTAAAGTGTAGTCCAAAAGAACCAAATACTTTTCTCAGCATCTTCAACTTTTCACCATCATCTCCATCTTTTCTCTGTGGTTCACTGAAACGTGAGAGGGGAAGGGAGAGGAGAAGGGAGTAAAATGTGGAAAAAACAAACAAACAAAAAAAGCTGAGAAGGTAAGGGGGCAGGTATTTGCCCTGCCTATTTCAAAATTCTTTTTTTACTTTCCAAAGTAAAAGACAGCTGAATTTCCAGCCTCCAAATGATAGCTGTTCAGTTCAACTGGCTTTACTCTTGCAACACATGTTTTTCTGCTTGCTTTGTTTGTTCTTTGTATGTTACAGAAAGTTTAAAGTACAGTTAAAGTTCACTTCCTTAAGCCTAATTCACCACTGACTAAATATATAAGTCCTGGTTTGTCTTGACTTCTTTTTTATCACTACTTAGAGTTGTGTGGTAGTCTCTATCTTGAAATTCTCAATGACCAATGTCAGTTCATACATAAAATAACTTTTCTTTTTCCATGAAGAGAATAGCAGAAATGTACTGTAGAGTTTGGAGTCTCTACTGACCAGTGCTTTATTAAGTTTGTGTGCATCAGATATAGATAAAAGAAAACACAAAACTGTCTTTTTCTTCCAGGAGAATATTTGATACGTATATGACTGCTATTCAAATTATCTTTAGATTCATAACTACTGTGGTTAAACCTAGCTTTTGCAAGTTGCTAAATAACCTTCATCCCATACATTTTTAGAAGATTGTCAGTTTCTGATTGAATTATGGTCAACTGCTTCTAGATATTGTGATATCTAATCTAGATATCACTAAAGATCCTAAGAATTCAGGCATGTTTTTCTGCATCTTAAATAGATGCCAGACAGCCTCCTGGTAGACAGTGTTCTCTTTGGTCTTGACCCATGTAACACAAGCTCCTCACCAGGGTCATGCAATTTTTGTGCACAAAATTTCTCCTGTCCCTTTTGGGTATTTCAGAGAACATGGGGGAACTGGGCACTCAAGGAGGCCAAGTGGCCAGGTTTCTGGATTTGCCTTACTCTTCAGTGAGGAACATGTTATTGTTGGGTTATCTTAAGATCATTCTTATCTCAAGCTAGGTTAAAGAAAAACGCAAATAGAAGAAGTTATTCAAAACATCTAAAATAGTTGACACAGTTACAAAAAAAGAGAGGGAAGTGGCATTTAATCTACTTGAACTATGATTAAACCAAAAATCCCTTTATCTAGCAGGTGTGATGTGGACTTCTCTGGCATCTGGGGATTTTATTTTTCTCCATGCCTTGTACCCCAGGTTTTATCCCTGAAATAAAATCTTGTCTTGGTAAGAAAGACTTGGGTTTAGAATTAATTTCCATTTTGGAGCCCTCCAGTGGGTCTAGATAGATTTAATCTGTTTTTCTAAAATGAGTTTACTTCTCTTTCATTACAGTAATAGTCTGACCATCCATCTGAATCAAAATAAACTTTCTCTCACTTCCTTAGAAATGCAAATTGCTTCTTAGACCAGATCAGTTCTTATACCTGACAGACAAATTACCCATTCTTTGACTCAATAAAGGTATAAACTTCCCCTATCTCTTTCTCTCTGGGTGACTCAGGGTGACTTTTTACATTACACATATTGCAGCAGAACTCAGGCCCTTGGTTGATAGAAGCCGTACAACTGTTTCTTCCCTCTCCCTTCCTGACATCATATCTAAGTGAGACGTAAGGTGACCTGAAGAGAAGCCTTTATTTTGGGTTGAGTAGAGAGGTCCTTTTCCAGACAATCTGCTGGTTAAACTTACTCATCTGTGAATAAATTATCATTAAATCTGATGGAAAGGAGACAACAGTGTCTGTCTGGGAGGGAATGAAAAAGGAGTAGAACAATTCTTCATGGCAGCAGCCTGCTATTAGTTGGACTATGCACAGCGATTACACCCACAGCACAAATGCTGTCGTGTGAGGTACCTCCTCTATGGAATCTTGCATGTTTACATTGGTGAATATAGTGGAAGCAAATACCTAAATGGGATATATGGTTCATTACTGGTTCTTCACAAAGACACTGACATGAGTGTAATTGGCCTTTCTGGCATGAGAATGGGCCTGGGAATATCAAATCCCAGCCCCAACATCCCTCCTAGGAGGATAACACATAGCCCTTTTATTCAAATCCCTACTAAGCTCTTGCAGTTTGCTAGTGAGGAGCTCCTCTTTCCTTATCGCGCTTAAGCACTGAGGCAAGCTAGTTTCCAATCAGAAGAGTAATAGGAATAGCTGCTGCAGCAAATAACCCCTTTGAGAAATAGTGCAGTAAGAGGTAATCAATTTGGAGCAAACAGACAAATTGTGCCCTGAGCCTCTGGATATATCTGCTACTGCATCCAGTAGTGCATTGATTCACAAAGTTAAATATTCAGTTTGTTGCTGCAGAACAGTAATCGAGATGACTTGGGTAATCTAAACAACTGAATTAGTCATGGTCATCCTCTACTAATTATGGTTATGGATGAACTGCTTTTGATTTGCCAATAAGTTTATTAATAAGTCCAGAGTACAACACCCTCCATGCAGAAACTAGCTAAAGGGTAAATCAGAATAAGGTGACTTACAAGAAAGAGTACATTGCCTGGTAGCACCAAGCATATCAATTTTATATTGCCAAGAACTGCTGATAAGAAAATTTCATGGCATGCTCTGATATACAGCTTTAAATTATGGAGTTACCACTCACACTGTATATGCCTTACAAGAGATTTATCCGCACCTTTAAAGGTTTATACAATTAAATATTCCTTTAAAGAACTATACAAAATGTAGAATACTTTAAAAGATATACATCTAGAAATCATAAAAGCTCATAAATAATTTAAAATGAGAACATGTTAATATAAAAAGAAGCAAAAATCAATAATAAATCACACTATTAACAGACAAAGCCCAAATTACCATTTTAAGAGCCTGGTTTCATTTCTAATCACTACTAACTAAGCAGAGATAAATGGAAAGAAAACAAAAAAAAGGAAAGGAAAACATGACAGTAAGTAAGCTCTGTTGAATTTGTAGAAGTTAATAAGAAAAATGTAAACTTTCTACCACATTTTGTATATTAACATGTATGTTCTTTTGGGACTGTAATGTGAGTCACTTAAAATACATGCTGCTGCTCCATATTAATTGTTTTTCTAATAATAAACAGTGATGAATGACTGCAAATATCTATTGCAGAAGTGGATGAGAGATGGATATAATGAACACACCAAGGGGGTATATTTTAAAGCCAGTATGTGATTGTAGTATGCACAAAACCAATTATATAAGTAATGCCCACATCACTCATGATCTGTTTTGCAGATCAGCACACATTTTAAAGTTCCCAGTAATGAGAACTTTGCTGATTGTTATCCAGGGAGGGTAACAATCAGCCCTTTTTGAAAAAACAAAAGACCAACCAACATATTTTTATAGCTTTATTTCCTGCATTAGAAACTGATGGCCTTTATGAAATTATGGAGAAGTACAGTACAAAAAGCACACTTCTTAGAAATATACTAATTCCTTGCTAGAGAGACCATCTGTAGCAGGAGATTAATCTTCAAATTCAGTCTCTCTCAGCTTAACTCTGAAGAGGCTAATACGGACAGTGAGTGCTAAATAGAAGGAGGGAGTCAGAGTTTGACTACCAGACATAATTCACTGGTTTATAGCGATCATGGTTTATACTAATCTGTTTTTCTTTGCTCTGAAGCCAGCTAGGAAAACTAGTGAAGCCTGGCTTTGGCTGCAGAGCAGCCCACAGCCCATCTGACCATGGCCTGGCAAGCTCCTCTTTTGCCTTATCTTCCTCTTCTACATGGTCCTCTGTCTGTCTCCAAATACTTGCTTTTTTGACCCAGTATACAAAGTAAATATTTTACCAAACACTATTAAAAAAATTATGTAACTTCAGAGTTGTGTGGTAATTCAGAAAAAGTATATTTAATGCACATTTTATGTATTCAGAATGACTTACAAAGTTTGTGCCCTCTCCAGTTGCATTAATTCTGGTATTGATGTGACTCTTTGCAACCTCATTCCTTGTGCTAACCTCAGAGAAAACTCACCTGAAAGTTAGCAGTTTTTTACGAGGTTAGTATGCTAAAATGCCTCAGGAAAGGGCTGAAGAGTTGAAAGGGAGGTGGCAGGACTGCACACAAACAGTCAAGGAGGAGGGATGGCAGGTAGCCCGAAGCTGAGCTTAGGCTGCAGGGGAGCCCCAGGCTCCAGTGCCACATTTCTGCAGAGGAGAGGACACAGGTAGGACAAAAAGCATGTTACTTTTCTGTGGCTGCATTGAAAATTAACTTAAGACTTAGATGGCTAAAGAGACTTAGATGGCTAATGAACTGACATGTCTCATGGATGCTAATATTCTCTAGGGTTTCTCCTCCCCCTTACAACACCCAAATGTGCTTTCCAGTATCCATCTATTGGACCTTGTCTCTAGCAACTAGAATTCATAAATTTGCAGTGATCCCAAAACTACTACCTGCCACATAACCTTAGTGTAGCAACGGCAGTCACCAAAAGAATGGATATAGGCTATGCCAGATGTCAGTGGCAGAGACAGCTGGGCTACTACATTAGAAAACTCAGCATGCCCTAAGCACAGGGTGACCCACACTGAGGGACATTCAGCCTCAGAAAATGTAGCATCAGGGCATGATAATTCTCACGTTTTACAATAAGATAAAGAAAATATATATAATGCCTCTAAGACAGATGCATAGATGTCATCTCCTATCACAAAGGTTTTACACACATCTTTTATTTTTAATCTTTTCATGAAGTCAGTACAAATCAGGGATAAGTACAAAACTGCCATACCAAAAATTTTGATCCATCATTGTGTACATTTCAACATCCTAAAGTAGACTTTCTCCTAAATCATTAATTGATTTCTGTGAACAGATACCATTATTTAGGGAAAGTGGAAGTTCTATAAATCATGTAATGACACAAATTTTTTTCTCCTGACAAATATTTTAAAATGAACAAAAAATCCACATCATATTTGAATCCACATACATAGAAACTGTATTCAGAATAAAGATCATATCTTCTCTCTCTAAATCCCTGCTTACTTAATGTGGTAAATAAATTTAATATTCCACCGGACACCATTATAAAACTGATGTAACGGCAGAATTGTGTGCAAACTCAAAAAATACTTATTTCACACCTATTTCACATATACCAAATGGTTTAAAGAATGTCAGCTGTAACCATAACAACAGAGAAAAATTGCATAAAAATTTTCTGAATTGAATGCTATTATGAAAAAATAATTAAATAGCACTATCCAAAAAACTACTTATGAACAACACATTTAAATATTCTGTAAAATTAAACCTCTAAAAAATTAAATTTGTTCTACAGGAAGAAAATTGAATAAAGCCTATTTATCTACAGATCTTTGCCCTCAAAACAATGCGTCCACAAATATAGTACCATCAGCTTCTCAGCATCCCTACAGTCTCAGTGCAGGTTAAGAGAAAGCATATTCTGTGCTCAGTCTACCACTGTTCATAGTGGTTTGCTCACCAGATATGTTGAACAGAATGTAGAAAATTCACATTCTACCTAAATTCCTCCCAGTAAAGGATTTGGAGGTTTTTTTCTCTTCTTAGATTTTTCACTAAATTTTGGTGAACATCAACATTGAATATTTTTTTCAAATTTCTCTGGAGTTGGCTAATGACTTCTGTTATTACTGGGATGGAAGAGAAAGAATGTCCTCACAGACAAATAACAAAATGCACAAACCTCATCTCCTGTTGAAACTCTCTAAAGAATGCTATCAAGTCTCAACATGCATTTTGTCTTTCTACATATTATCATATGCATTCTACATTACTGTCACACCTTTCCACCCTATAATAAAGTTTGTGGTTCCCACCCTTCAATTACATTTGGGAAGAGAAACATGAGAATGCGTTTCTTCCCACCAGAGAGAAAACAAAGAGAAGAAAACAAACACCCTCTGTCTGCACTAAGCCTGCTTATCATAAACAGGAATGCACTGGGATAACAGAGAAAAGAAAGGGCTATGTTAAATGAATCATTTAAGTGATATATATTCAGAGAAGCGAAATGTGGAGGACTTCAAGACCCAAAGGATTTCTCCTGGCTTGGCCAGACAGAGTAAGGACCAGCAGTATGCTTACACTGAACTGACCACTTTTACCCCCCTCCTTTCTATTTTCCCAAACCTGTTCCTCCCCATCCACTTTGATCCCCCCCTTTCCCCACCTTTAGCCCTTTCCCTAGACATCATACAGGTTTCATTATTTCCACAATTCCCTTAAAACTTCCCAAAACAAGATTTATACAATCCTACAAACCTCTCAAATATCCTGTAGTAAGTTTGTTCTTACCCATGAGACCGACAATGATCTTGTTTCCCCCCCTTTTATCAGTTATGAAGCTCTGGCTGAAGCTCTCCAAGGCTATGCTCCACTGACCCTTTCAGTGTCCTGCAAGATCTTGGCCTTTGGTGTTGTTTCTGTTACATCCCAATCACTTAAGTTTCTGTATCTGGATGTTTAACTTATTACTTCTCCTGATTCTTCTTATTGGTTTTTTAAGTTGAATTGCCATTAGCCAGATATCATCACAATCCAGATGTCCTTACATTTCAGGTGTCCACATACATTTTACCATCCACATATCCTTATACTACAATTTTTTTCAGACAGAGAAACACCTTAATTAAGGGGTTGGTATTTAGTAGCCTCAAAACAAGAGTCTGACTGTGCAGGATTGTAACCTTACTTTCTGGATTATTTTCAAATTTACAATGAGCTACCCTTCAAAATCACCATATATATTGAAACATAGGAGAAATATACTCTTGTTTAGACTTTTCTTGTCAATGAAAATGTTTTGTTACTGATACACTGAGTCCTTTGTTCATCACACAAATTAATATTATCAATCTTTCCTTGCTTTCACCCCTCTATTATTGTATTGGTTTATTAAATGTAAAGAAGAACAAGAATTTTATTTTCTTTTTTTCCTTCAGCTATGAAGTACATGGTATAGTGGAGTCCTTGTTCATGACTGCTACTGCTGATGCCTCACCAATAGAAATAACAAAACCCCCCAGTATTAAAGAACATGCCTATAGAGAATAGTTGAATTTCCCCCTGCAGCCTTGGCCTTTGGCTGCTGATGCCTCTCTCTAGTAATCTGCTGCCCTAATTCATTGCATCACTTCAATTTCCTCTATTAAGGCCTCTCAAGGTAGAGAGCCTATCTTTCTCTATCTGGTGTAGGAGGGTTAATCTCCACTGGACCACTACAAAGCAAATAATAAAACCCAACAATTATGAAAATGTCACTTCCCTTTTTCTGGCAGGACCGTATGTCACATCTTAGAAAAATGTCAGGGTTTTCACAGGCCACAGTGTTGTTATTGATGTTGTTTGTATTGCACAGTAAAGCACATAGATTCAGAGTTTAACGATTTTACAATGTTTTCTAGCAGAATGCAAAAAATGTTATCCCTAACAGTGATGTAAAAAAAAAAAAGCCTGAGTTTTCAACATGACACAGAATTCTGATTTTCTATGTAAAGATAATATTTCATCATCAGTACAAAAAGTTCATAGTATAACAAAAAATACTCAACAGAACCAGAATACTTGATTCCAAGTTCTATAAGGCAAAATCCTTACTTCTCTTACTTACATTAAAGTTGAGTCATTCTGAACAACAAGCGAAGCCTGAGGAGTATGGATGTCTCCAGCTCTTTTAGTCACATGCCCTCGAGGAGTTATGCCTTATCATTCCTCACTAGACAAAATCTTCGATGGTTTTCAAGGACAGCTCTAAAGAGAGCTTGTTGCAATATTCTAGCCCACAGGGACAGAGCACTATGGGCAAGTTTGTATCCATTATCACCTTTGAATATTTCAGAAATTAAAAAGGCTATATAAATGAGATGTCTGAACTATTTCACTATGAGGCATTACCAGCCTACACTTTGATGTTATTGAATTTTACCAGAGACATCATCTCTAAGTGAAAAAAGGGAAAAAATTGCCTGCATTCTTAAATAGAATTTGATGCAGAGAGAATATCTTAAGTTTCTGTAGCAATTGTAGAGGTGGAAAATAAGAAAGGCAATCAAAATCAAGAGGAAAAATGGGAAGAATAAGAGACAAGGAAACCTATTTGATGCTGTTACAAGGCATACATAATTCTGAAAAGGAAACCTATACAGAAGGTGCTCTAATCTGCAGGATGTGCTTTCTGACGTTGTTTTGGGGTTTTTATTTATTCCATGGCACTAGATTACAAATTCAGTAACAGGAGTTTGCAGAAAGTTATGTAATACCAATTATTTATACAGTCAGATGTATCTCCATTGTTTAATTACAATACAAACTTTTTATTTCTTTCTAGCTTTCTTTAAGTTTCTTTAAATAATTTAGATCTTTGGGTGTTCATATACAGGGGATGTCCATTCTGGGGATAATGATGCCTAACAACTAAACTAAAAATTTATGGGATTTTTGAGGAAAACAAACAAACAAACAAACAAATAAAACCCCTCTGTTCCCAAGTCCAGTTGAATATATCCAAATTACAGAAATCCAAATAAAATAAAGTAAAATGGATATTCACAACAAAACCAAAGTCACCTCAAAGTATTATTTACTACTTATTTAGTTTTTACAGAACTAAAAATTAGAACCAAATTAAGTAATTAAAAATTAATAAAATAGTATAGGAATTAATGAGATGTTAAAACTGGAAAATGAAAAAAGTCTTTCTTAAAGTATTGGAAATGAGTTTTTAGATAATTTTAAACATTTTCAGCTTTTTTTGGTATTGACGCTTTGGTATTGGTGATTATTGACGCTAATCCTTTCTAATAAAGTAAAAATAATCCTGAATGTTCCACTTAGACATTATGCTACATAGAGAAATAATTATGCACTTGAAATTGAACAATAACGAGGACAATAGTTCATCTAGCTTGGAGGTGTCACTGAGGTTAAGTCAGCCTATGCCCTGCGTCAAAACTGCTTCCACAAAGAAAAAAAAGATGGGTCATTTTCATAGGAGACTCCCTTCTGAAGGGAATAGAAGGCCCAATATGCAGACCGGACTGACTTCTTAGGGAAGTCTGCTACCTCCCTGGGGCCCAGGTTAAAGATGTGAAGAGAAAACTTCCTACCCTGGTATGGCCCTCAGATTGTTATCCATTATTGATTTTTCAGGTAGACAGCTATGAAGTTGCAGCAAGAAGTCTGAGGGCAATCAAGAGAGACTTCAGGGCCTTGGGACGACTGGTTAAGGGATCAGGAGCACAAGTATTGTTCTCCTCTATCCCTCCAGTTGCAGGGAATGATGAGGGAAGCAACAGGAAAAGCCAACAGATCAATACCTGGCTCCGAGCCTGGTGTCACCGGCAGAATTTTGAATTTTTTGATCATGGGTCAGTCTACACGACACCAGGACTGCTGGTGACAGACAGGGTAGATCTGTCTCAAAGGGGGAAAAGGATCTTTGCACAGGAGTTAGCAGGGCTCATTGGAAGAGCTTTAAACTAGATTTGAAGGGGGAAAGGGAGAAAATCAGTCTCTCTAGAGACCTCCAAGTGGATGAGGGAAAGGCTGTGGATGTGGTCTACCTTGACTTTAGTAAAGACTTTGACACTGTTTCCCGCAGCATTCTCCTGGAGAAACTGGCTGCTCATGGCTTGAACAGGAGTATTCTTCGTTGGGTAAAAAACTCGCTGGATGGCCAGGCCCAAAGAGTTGTGGTGAATGGAATTAAATCCAGTTGGCAGCAGGACACAAGTGGTGTTCCCCAGGGCTCAGTACTGGGGCCAGTTCTGTTTAATATCTTTATCAATCATCTGGATGAGGGGATCGAGTGCACCCTCAGTAAGTTTGCAGACAACATCAAGTTGGGCGGGAGTGTTGATCTGCTCGAGGGTAGGAAGGCTCTGTAGAGGGACCTGGACAGGCTGGATCAATGGTCCAAAGCCAACTAGGCGGCCAAGAAGGCCAATGGCATCCTGGCCTGTATCAGAAACAGTGTGGCCAGCAGGACTAGGGAAGTGATCGTGCCCCTGTACTCAGCACTGCACCGCAAATACTGTGTTCGGTTTTGGGCCCTTCACTACAAGAAGGACGTCAAGGTGCTGGAGCGTGTCCAAAGAAGAGCAACGAAGCTGGTGAAGGGACTGGAGAACAAGTGTTATGAGGAGCGGCTGAGGGGACTGGGGGTGTTTAGCCTGGAGAAAAGGAGGCTGAGGGGAGACCTTATCGCTCTCTACAACTACCTGAAAGGAGGTTGTACCGAGGTGGGTGTTGGTCTCTTCTCCCAAGTAACTAGCGATAGGACGAGAGGAAATGGCCTCAAGTTGTGCCAGAGGAGATTTAGACAGGACATGAGGAAAAATTTCTTCACTGAAGGGGTTGTCAAGCATTGGACCAGGCTGCCCAGGGAAGTGGTTGAGTCACCATCTCTGGAACTATTTAAAAGACATGTAGATGTGGTGCTTAGGGACATAGTTTAGTGGTGGACTTAGCAGTGCTAGGTTAACAGTTGGACCTGATGACCTTAAAGGTCTTTTCCAACCTAAACAATTCTATGATTCTGTGAAATTATTCATCTAAAACATATTATTTCAGTTGTCCTCTCTTTCAGCATAGCAGCCTGCTCAGATGGAAGTGATGCAAACACCTGTTTACACCATCTAATTATCATCAGATTGTTCAAAGGTTACACCTATAAAATCTCTCACCAACCTAAACAATTCTATGATTCTGTGAAATTATTCATCTAAAACATATTATTTCAGTTGTCCTCTCTTTCAGCATAGCAGCCTGCTCAGATGGAAGTGATGCAAACACCTGTTTACACCATCTAATTATCATCAGATTGTTCAAAGGTTACACCTATAAAATCTCTCAGGGATTGTTAACTTGAATTTTGACATACCCAGCTTAAGAAACAGGTTTAGGAAAAGAATATGAAGTAGAACAACAAAAAAAGACAAATCACCAAACCCATCAATCATAGATTTCAGACACATGCTGAAAGGTGTGTGAAAGTAAGTTATTTCTGGCTACCTTACTGCAAGGAAAACATAACTTGGAAACAGTTGTAACAGAACTTTTTTTCCTATGTCTTTATTTTATAGTGCATTGAGAGTTAACACTGATTTAGCATATGATTGTGAATACATTCAGCCATTTATACCACATACAAAAACTTCTGTCTTCCATTACACATTGTAAAGCAGCAATTAGAAGTAAAGAAGACATGCAGGAGAATAACCAACTTAGCTCTTTGAGGACTCTGAGGACTTTATTTTTTTTTTCTCCCTGAATAGTTTGCAAACTCAAAAAATGTTGAGATACTGTGAAAAATCAATGTAACACAGTCTCTTAGTGTAAACTCTCTATCTGGTAGTGGAAAGAAACAACTCATAAGATACTGGTTGCAAAAGATTCACTGGGTAATTCTACAGTTTTAAGTTAACCATCAAATACTTAACCAAATGCAACTCTGAACCTAAATAAAATCCACCTTTCTAAGATTTCTGCTGTGTTCAAAATATACCCCGACACAAATTAAATGTAGCATTGTATTGAAGTTTTTATTAATGGGTGTTAGCTCTGGCCAAGACTTAGTATTGGTTTTACAGTTTTTGTAAGTATTATGAAATATTTATAATTATAAGGATTCTTATTTTGTGAAAATGATTGTCACAAAGTGACAAACCTGCTACTTACTTTTTCTCACGACTTTCATATTTCCCTGCCATAACTGGCTGCAGGTTTTTCCTCAGCTGCTAAATTATCGAGTGACAGTTTTGCTCAGAGCCCTTTTGAAATTAAAAATAATCAATTGAACTTGACTCACTAGGGGTTAAACAGCATTATAACAACTATTTCTGAATTTAAACTGTAGTTCAATTTCAAAAGTAATCAGACTTTTGGGCTGGATTAAGGAATGGCACTGTTCTTATAAATGTGATTTTATTAATTAAGAAATCATTAAGGAATTGTTAAATGAAACCCTGCATTATGAGTGGCAAAAAGTCATTTCAGTTTCTAATCATAATCTGTTTAAACACCTAGGGGCAAAAAGTAGTTTGTGATTTATATTTTCTTTAATTTTAACATCATTGGGGAACATTTCACTTCAACAAACTTCTTTTTAGATATGTCCTGTTTCTGATCTTTCAGATGTTTCCAGGGGAAAATTAATTTAATTGAATGAAGGATGGCCATGTTTAATGATTATTATTACTAAATTTATCCTTCTGAAGTACTTCAGATTTCATGAGCTTTTTTAAAAGGACTAGAGAAAGTTGCTAATGAACTGGACACATAATTCAACAAGTTTTTAAGACTGCAGCCAGAAAATAAGTAGTAAAGGTTAAGGAAATTCCAGAGCAGAGCTGCTAAACTTACCTTGGTTCTATAGGATGATTATCCAGTGGTATCTGACTATTTAAAAGTATATGAAGATCTGCAGTGTGTCATTGGAAATATTATTTATTCTATATCAGCAATAGAGCTAGCCAAAATGTTAAAATACTTAGCAAAGTGCTCAAGCAAAAGAACTTTTTCTTTTTTTGAGAACCTCTTTTAGCTGAAATGGTATTTTTCATTAAGAACATAATCAATTACAAACATTTTGACAACATATTGATCTTTTTCACAAGTAGGTGATTATACTATGTTCTTGTATGACTGCCGCAGAGATATTTTTCCGTAGATGTTTGCAAGTGCTCCACAGAAAGTTATGGTTGCTTCCTATGAAAGGAAAGAGAAGCTAGAATTTAAACAAAGAAGCAGTCGGATATGCACAGACGACTTTTCCATTTTCACTGAGGAATATTATCACACCAGGCAATAGGCAAAATATATAACCATAAACTTCAAGTTAAGAAAGACTGGCAAGGATAAAAAACAATCATTAAAGCTTAAGACTGGCAAGATCTTGAAACACTGCCTTTCTCAGCTTACTTCCTTGGACATTCTCACCAATGCATAGCGGGTAAATTCTTGCTGATGTTGACTCCACCACTCAGGCAACAAAACCAAAAAGTGAAATGTTTCCATGAGCATCACAGGTCAGTTTTGTTGAGATCACTCTCATCACTTTTGCTGAGATGCAATATATAACTCAGTTTCTACACATATCCAATTTTATCTAACAAATTTTCTGCTAGCACATACAAGATGCTCTTTATCTCCCCTATTCTTTATACAGTTTTATAAAGGATTTGGTCCATTACTATTTATGAATAAATTCATCATTAATTGTTCTGTAGACCTTTGAACTAAAGTTCCAGCCTGTTGACTGGAATTTTCAGTGATCTTCTGTTATCCTGTTCAGTCCTACATTTCTGTGATTTAAGTCTTCCTGGTTTAAAATCAAACACTATCCTCATACTTAAAGGTGAAGTAGGACAGGCCGGCCTAAACCCATCAGAATAAAAATAGGAAAAGTGATAGATAATGCTGAAGTGTAAAGAAAATGTTGTTGATGAAATCATATTAAAATAATAATATTTAGTGATGGTATTTCAGTGTCTTGCTCATACCAAACTCATTACAAGTTTGAAGCTAGAAAATCAGCAAAATGGCTTTTAGTTTCCTCCTGTTTCCCGGCTATTCTATAAACACAGGCAGTGCGCAAACACTTATCACCATGTCTTGCAATCATCACCACCTCTTCAGCTACTATTATTCAGCTTATGTCCAAATGATAGAATAATACAATATTCCGCATGAAAAAAACACAAAAAAACCCCATAATAAACCCACACATACACTATTATGGAATATTTTTTCTCTCTTTTTCCACTTAAATACAAGGTTATGACACTAAAGTGCTTCATAAGCCTTTCAGCTCTGCATACATGGGTGCCTAAATATCTTTTCAGATTTATCCCTAAATACCCCTCCCCTATCTTCAGGGGTCCTCTGATGTTTGGCAATCCAAGTATTGTCTGTATTCAAGGAGCTAAACTCAGCTTCCATTTCCTGGATTTCCTGTGAACATCTAGGACAAGGTGGTCTCAACAATGAAAAGATTTGAAGCGGCACCCTCAGTGCTACGAGATTCTACTAATGCAGTCTTGCTTACTTGCACTCAGTAAAACTCTTTGTTTCATTATCAGCTCTGCCAAAATAGTTGAACACACTCAAAATACTTGCCTACTAAGAAAGATGCACAGCAATCAGATCATTAACCCTTTGCTACTCTCTCTTTAACTCTCCTCAAAATGCTGCAAAAGTATAAGCTTCCAGAGCATGTTATAATTCAAACTAAAGCTGGTAT
>NW_008824231.1:4957343-4969631 GCF_000699105.1 Pygoscelis adeliae | reverse complement strand
TCAAACAGAACAAACTCAGCCCTCTGATGTAGATCACCCATGTAGCACACTGTGCAGCGAAGGGTTTCAGCCTCAGCATGAATGATCTCTACCCTAATTTTGTCAGCTTTAAGGACACAAGTTATAAAAGCAATCCTGTCATTAACTGTAAAACAGGGTTTGATGTGTAGGCCTGTATTTTAACAATGCATTGCAAGAAGTTCTGGACAAGTGCTCAGCAGAGGATATTTTGCTTGGTACCACCTATGAAACCATTGCACCAATTCTTACCTGCTTTACATCTGAAATTTACTTTGGTAGGATTGTTTACAATGTAGTAATATCTCCAGGTGCATTTGGAGTTTTCCAAGAAATAAGTAGGACGCTTGCATTTAATCATTGCCTATTCACCCCAAAGATATAGTACCTCTCCTGAAACAGAGATTTTAATAAATCTAACAATGTCAGAAGAAAAACCTCCACCCTTTTGAGAGTAAGGACAGACTGTCTCAGTTTAATATATGGGGGTTTTTTTTCAGCCATGGAAACTGAAAGAATTATTAGAAAATCCTATTCTCTAGCAATATTTTATTAACTTGGTAGAATAAAGCCAAGTTCTCCCTTGTTCTTTTAATACTGTTTCCTGAAGAATGAATTTAAGCATTTTACTTTTTCATGTAAGGAATTAACATATAAGATAAAGGATCAGGGCCAGGACCTGGGAACTGTGGTATTTATACAGGTCTCCGGGGTCTCCAGAATCATACTTATCACTCCTGAAGACACATCCTTGTTGCCAAGAAATCCTCTGAAAAAAACTGCCTAAGTAAAATTAGTGTTTTAAAACAACCTGAATTAAATATTTGAGCAGTTACAGAGAATAAAAATAATATTTGAAGAAATTACTGTTCCACAAGTGTACAATATTAAACACAGTGCTCTTGAAGCACTCTTTTTTTCTTTAAGAAAGCCTCCCATTCGGTGATTACCTAGTTTGGGAAACTGTAATTTCCTATAATTATTTCATTGCCATTGGTGCACTGACTGTTACTTTTGTATTAGCAGTGTAACATGCTCTTATAAAGGGTCACCATTACCAATTCCAGTCCAGGCTAGATAGACTGACATGACAATAACAGGATGGAAAGGTTACTTCTTAAACATATTAGCCATGACACACAGCACTATCTAACTCAAATGAAATTTGACAGTTTTTGGTGTGCAATTCCTTCAGTTTTAAAATGGACTAATGATCTAATTAATTCATACTGATGAGAAACATCATAGTTTCAAGAATGAGCACTCTTTAATGATTTTATATCATAACATTTCCATAAATGTTTTAAGAAATACCTTAAGAAAAAATAAAAAAAAGGTCAGTGCATTTTAAACCTATTGGAATGAACCGGTGACCTGCGAGCACAGTAGTTTAGGTATCCTTCCATAAGAACTGCTTCCCTTTTGGAAAATGTCCCATTGAATGTTTTCTACCAGCTCTGGAAATGATCTGTCAAAAGATGCTGCTGCAGATGTTTCCATTTGAGAGGAACTCGGGAAAGAAATAGAGGGAGAGGCACATCTCCTCCCAAACTGCCTGTCAGTCCTCTTCAAGAGCAGATCCAGAAACTAAAATTTATCCCCTTTGGCAGCAGAGGCTGAAACATTTTTAAAAGAAGGGTTTCCATGAAAAAATATTCCATAAAGTGTCATCGCACTGGTGACAAATAAGGATACACCCTCTCAGAAAGCTTCATGTAAAATTTTTACCTTTCAGATTCTATTTTCACAGGAGGATGACATAAATGTGTTACAATTTTTTGAGCAGGACCTTTCCAGTGTCTTGTTTATGTAACACTCAGCAGTAAGCAGAGTGGGAGCATTGCCATTACTTTGCAGATTATTAATTTGATTTCTACAGATTCTCCTGTGACTCTCCACAGTCATCTACACCTATGAGGTCATGTACGATGATACTATGCTGACTTCTGTTCTTTTCAGAATCTTATAAATGGATTATTATTTCTGAATTGGGAACCTGAGTACAGGGTACTATTTGTATAAATAACATTAAGATGTAAGGACAATACATAGACATACCCAGACTGGCAAAAAATATAAAAAATCAACTGTCAGGAATTGGGAAATAAAATATTTCCACCTAATGAAAAGGAAATTTTTACCTGTATATTTTGCAATAAATTTTCCAACATTTATGTCTTGATCAAGTTTAAATATCATGTTAGTTACCAAAACACCAGAAAATAATGTTACTCTTGGCTAGAGGAAAAGGCAAGAGTACATTTCCAGTTACAACTGACATAACATTATGCGAAAATCCTAGGAGGGAGCCATGAAAAGGCATTTCAGACAGTAGAAGTTATCTATGGAGAGACTCTGTATAGTTTGTTCAGGCATACAAATTCCATTAAAATAATTGTGATATCAGAGAGATCAGAAACATTTGGAAAATTTAAAATAATTTAATTTGGTTCCCAGAAGCTAGATGAAAAATTCACCTTTCTTAGATTATGAAGAAATATTTGTCATAGCAGTTATAAAGTAAGAAGACTGATAAACAAAAGCAATCCTGATGCGCAGTTTTAAATCAGCAGTTTTAAAAGACTTAGCCAAGGAGCAATCTGGTCTGCTGATGTCCTGTTTCAAGCCTTGAAACACTAGAAAGTCCAGGGCCATGGAACAAAGTTGATGCTGTGGCAATAAAAAAAAAAAAGTTTCATCTGGATTAACCAAGTAATTACCAATCTATCAACTGCATCCCAGTCTGTTGAAAAATGACAGGTAGGACTCAATTAATAAAGAAGGACAAGGCCCTGTTAACTGGCATGAATTATACAAAAGCACTGATAGTGTACTGAATAATTAAAGGAAAGCAATTAATCCAAATCAGCATGGATTTATGGAAAGTAGATCTTAACTTAGACAGTAAATATCTTGGAAGGATCTTTCTTTTTTAATGCAGTTATAAATTTGGCTGATAAAAACAATAGTGCTAATACAGTACACTTAGATTTTAAAAAGGTATTTATTTCGATACCACAACTATTCAAATTAAATTGTTCTAATTTCTTATTCAAAATGTAAAGTATCCTGAACACTGAAATCAATGAAACACTGATTAGTTGATAATGTGAGTAAAAAGAATTGTCTGTTACTAGGATGGTTGTCTACTGGGGTCCCAGATACCTAGTCGTGCCTAATACCTATTTCACATAATCTAAAAATGACCTTAAAAAAAATCTAGTCCTAACAAATAAGATTTGTAAATGACACAATAATCAGACCACTAATCCTGGATTACCTGATGGGTCAGGAAAAAAAGCAACAACCACGGCCCCACCCCGTAGTTTGTTTTTCAATGTCACTAAAGGTACAATTGCTAAGTACCAAGAACATGGGCCATATTTCTAGGATGAAAGACTCTGAATAACTTCGAAGTCAAATCACTACAAGCCAATGTCACAGGCAAAAGAATAATAATTAAAAAAAACTCTGGTAGGTAAAATAATAAATATTGTGCATATATGTCAGTTCTCTTATGCAACTCCTACTCAAATACTGTGTTTATAATTCACAGAGGATGTCAAAGAGCTGGAAAGGGTTCAGAGAAGCTCTATGATTGATTTAAAAGTGTGGAAATTATGCCTTCTAATGAAAAATTCAAGTCCTTATACTAATGGAAATGTTAAAGGTGGCCTGTCCAGGAGTAAACTACATTTAGAATTCAGAATAGCCAATGGAGCGTTTTATATCTTAACAGCATGATGTCACAAAATCAAAGGCTGAAAATTAAAGCCAGAAATTCTTAGGCTGAAATAAGTACACATTTAATACTCTAAGAGATTAAGCACTGGATCAACTTTACTACAACCTTTTGCAGTGTCTTTGTCAACAAATGTGTTTTGTTTTAAAACTTGGGTTTTTTTGTCCTCAAATATTTGCTACAGTTATAGAGATTTTATAAAGTCTATTGTCTGATTTAGAGAGATCAGACTAGGTAATTGCAGTAGTTCCTTTGGTGTTACTTAAGAATACTAGCTCACTCTACTACTTAAACGTAGTTCTCATTGATCATTTCTCTGAAACAGTGAAAGGTGCACATCTTATAAAAATAGGATAGTCTCCCTGATGATATTCTACAATATAGAAAACAGATACTTAGTCAGTAAAGAGAACAGTTTATCTGCAGTTACCATTAATGTTGTTTTCAGTTTACTTTCTTATCAAGTAAGATAAGAAAGTTGTTCATTGCACTGAGAAAAAGAAAAAACCTTACAAATTCTGCTTAACTGTAATAAATTCTACTAAGCAAACTGCACAACTGACTGGCTTGAGGTTTTTCTAAGGCTGCTGATCAATAGGCATCAGGAGGATGTAAGAGTTTAAGAAATTCCAAGCATTACTTAAAAGCTGTTTTTCAATTTTCCCTTTTTACAGATCCAAGTTCAAAAAACTTTAGAGTACACACATTTGCTGGATCGTATACTGTATTTTATATTATGTATTAAATATTATGGATCCTCGAAAGCATCACTATTGAGAAAATACAGAGATCCAAAAAATTTACATGTTTGAAAACATGTTGTATATAGTCAGTCCTCCATTCATTCAATGTACAGGCAGCTTTAAACTTTGTCTGAAATCCTGCTGTTCAAGGAAGACAGTTACTTGAATCAGATATATATTTAAGGATCTGGTCCATGATATGTGTCTGTCATCTTCAAAAGTCTCTAACATGGAAACAAATCCTCACAGGCTTCTATTTACAGTGTTTGAATTGTCAGAGTTTCTTAAAGGAGACATTAAATTGGCACTTACACTAATAAATTATTATTATTATTATTATTATTATTATTATTATTATTATTATTATCTGGAACAGTTCAAGATTGGTTTTGAGTAAATCTTAAGAGAAAGCTAGAGAAACCTTCTCAGCAGGCTGAAACTTGTTGACCTGATTTCTACTTTCATAACCCTTTAAGGGCCTATATATTTTGCTGATACCATCCCCTGAGCCACACTCATTAAAACTCTTTATATCCATTCATATCTGCACTGCAGGATCATCTCTGGAAAGCTGTACTTTTTTCTTCACAAAATAGGTAAAATCATTCATAAAGCTGTAAAGTAATTACTTTACAATTACCCATATTTACATTATATTTTCACGTAGCCAGTTGAGATCATTGGCCCAGTGACATGAATGCACCTATTTCTGAATGAAAAAAAAGAAACAACATGCTAGTGAAATGTGGTGGAATGTAGTGCTTCACGTCCTCGTGTTAGATGAGAAGAATTCAAGGCCAGTGACACTGTTTTGGAATTATGGATGCGGATACTTCAGATTGAAAAAAAAAAAGGGTGTTCCTTCATATCAGATTTGAAAATTCTGAGGTACACTGAAGTTATGAATTATAAGCATTTTAACATTTATTGTACTCTATCTAATTATTATTAACTACAAAGCTATTTAAAATCTGAATATTTTTATATGTTTGCCTTTGGGACTAAACCCTGAAGTTCTAATACAGGACAAAATATTTCTATGACTTTTCTTTCCCCTTAAAACCAGAGTTATTCATGACATAAATCAGAAAAGTATTAATTTTTATTATTTCATCTGTGAAAAATTAATATATTACCTTCAAAATTAATGATTTTTTTTTTCTTTGAAGCTAAACATTACCAAATACTAAGGAGTAGAATGATGGTTGGGTAATGTTGTACCTTTGTTTTGTTCCATCTCTGGATGGAATATTTTACCCTAACTAGACACTGGCTTCGATATAGGAGTATCAAAGTGAAACCTAAATGAACATTCAGGCCACAATTGTACATGTTTGTGATGTTGCTATGTCCTTTTGTTATTTTTCTGAAGTTTATCTTAAGTAATTTATGAGGCATTATTGCTGACATTAAAAGAAAAGATGGTTCTGCTTGTGCTAAAACCCAAGCTGTTACAATCATAAAAATCAGAAATACTAGCACATCTATCTCATGTATCTGGGACTTCAGTTTTGAGAAGTGTGTCGTCCAGATGCCATAGGTGCTCTTTGCTCATTCTTCTGAAAACATCTATAAACTTTACTTTTTATATATCTCTGCATTGTCAGTCCACACATGGTCAGATCTGTTAGGTCTCAGCAGCTAAATGCTCTGGGGACTCAGCATGTTTTACTTAACACAGCCTATATCCACTACTCATATCAAATATTGTCTTTGTGGAGAAAGCAAGATTTGTTTCTCCAAACACTTCTTCCAGGGCTAGGGACCATAATGGAACTTGGCACAAAACAAATAAGGAAGACCATTGTATTTTTCTATAGTCAATAAGAAAGGAAAGAAGAAACAACTTTTTGAAATATGGAAAGAACAGGAAAAAGAGAAAAAAACAGAGGATGGAGCAAAGGGGCAAACATGAATAGCAGAAAGAGGAAAAAGAAAACATTTCTTGCGGCCTGTCAAAACCTCCTGAAAACCAGAGTGAACTACAAAGTTTCCCTAGAGGTAAGCACAAAACAAATGACTGCTTTCCAGTGTCTATCACCTACATGCAGCCCTTGGTAAAGTACTTTTGAAAATCCCAGTCTGAAGATGAACAGGAAATTAACAGATAACAGGAAATTACTGTCAAAAAGAACCCCAAATAAAATCTCCAACTAATTAAAACCAATACCCTCCGCCCTCCTCCAGTATGATCCCCCGCCCCCCCCCCCCCCCCCCCCCCAATCAAGCAAAAATGCATTACAAGTATGGCAGGCTGTAAAGAAAAACTGAAAAGGTAGAACGTGCCAGACTGCATGTAACCCGAAATAACCCTGGCATATGTAGCCATACTGATACAGTTTTTAGTTACATGATCACGTCGTATTTCCCACAAGATCCCTACCTCATTTAGGCACCATGTACTGAAAATAGACAGGATTATATGTTTCAGACAGATGAAGTTCAATTTGCAGGGGTCCTACGTGTTGACAGTCAAAACTGAAATCAGTGGGATCTCTGCTCTGAATTAAAGTTCTGTGAAAGTGCTAAGAAAACTGGAAAAAAAGTCAGCCTCTTAGCTTCTTGGGTAAGGCATAAAAACTGGTCAGCACTTTTGGAGATGCTGCCTATCATTTGTGACCAAGTTCCCTAGTGAAGTGGGGATAATATAACGTCACCTCAGAAAACCATTATAAGGATAAATTCACTGACAGCCTAGAAGAGTGAAAATATTCTGAATGAGGACTCCAGAGTCAAGCTCTTATGAAAACTAATAATTGTTTGCTAAAGATTTGCTTGGTATAGAACAGACAGGACTAGATAGGACTGGTATAGAACAAGTAGGACTAGATAAGACTCCACAAATAGTGAAAATAAATAAGAATAATTTTTAAAGAAAAACACTAAATGCCTGTGTTTCAACATTACACAGAAATGACTGCAGTCAACCATCCCAGACACAGACATAAGCAATTTCATTAACTGCCTTCTGTTTACATGATATGTGGTCATTACCCTTTTAGAGCTAAGTGTATGTCCATCACAGTAGTAATTTTCTCTATAGATAAAATGTTGACTGTTCAGGTACTAGAGGACAATACCATAGAATCACAGAACCATACAATATTTTGGGTTGAAAGGGACATTTAAAGATTGTCTAGTCCACCCCCCCCCCGCCATGGGCAGGGACATCTTTCACTAGCTCAGGTTACTCAAAGCCCCATCCAGCCTGACCTTGAACACTTCCAGGGATGGGACATCCACAACTTCTCTGGGCAAACTGTTCCAGAGTCTCATCATAGTAAAGAATTTCTTCCTTATATTCAATCTAAATCTACCCTCTTTCAGTTTAAAACCGTTGTCCTATTACTACAGACCCTGGTAAAAAGTCTCCATCTTTCTGATAAGCCCCCTTTAAGTATTTAAAGGCCACAATAAGGTCTCCCTGGAGCCTTCTCTTCTCTAGGCTGAACAACCCCAACTCTCTCAGCCTTTCTTCATAGCAGAGGTGTTCCAACCCTCTGACCATTTCTGTGGCCCTCCTCTGGAACTGCTCTAACACGCCCATGTCTTTCTTCTACTGGGGACCCCAGAACAGGATGCAATACTACAGGTGGGGCCTCACAAGGGCAAAGTAGAAGGGAAGAATCACCTGCCTCAACCTGCTGGCCACACTTCTTCTTATGCAGCCCAGGCTTTCTGGGCTGCAAGCACACATTGTCGGATCATGTCCAATTATACATCTACCAATATCGCCAAGTCCTTCTCCAGAGAGCTGCTCTCCATTCATTCACCCAGTCTGTATTGATACTGGGGATTGTGCTGACCCAGATGCAGGACCTTGCACATGGCCTTGTTGAACTTCATGAGGTTCTCATGGATCCACTCCTCAAGCCTGTCAAGTTTCTCTGGATGGCACCCCTTCCCTGAAGCATATCAACTGCACCGCTCAGCTTGCTGTCATCTGCAAACTTGCTGAGGGTGCAATTAACCCCACAGTCTGTGTCATTAATAAAGATATTGAACGGTATTGGTCCCAATATGGATCCCTAAGGAACACCACTTGTTACTGATCTCCACTTGGACATCTCTCGAGTTTAGAGAGAAGGATGTTGTGGGGGACCACGTCAAAGGCCTTACAGAGGGCCAGATAGATGACATCTGTAGCCCTTCCTGTGTCCACTGATGTAGTCACTGCATCATAGAAGGCTACTAGGTTGGTCAGGCAAGACTTGCCCTTGGTGAAGCCATGCTGGCTGTCTCAAACCACCTCCCTGTCCTCCCGGAGGATCTGTTCCATGACCTTCCCAGGCAGAGAGGTGAGGCTGACAGGTTGGTAGTGCCCAGGGTCCTCCTTTCTACCCTTTTAAAAATGGGTGCAATGTTCCCCTTTTTCCAGTCACGGGGGACTTCCCCTGACTGCCATGACTTTTCAAATAAATACGATAGAGAGTGGCTTGGCAACTGTAACAGCCAATTCCCTCAGGACGCTGGGGTGCATCTCATTGGGTCCCATAGACTTGTGTATGTTCAGGTTCCTCAGATGGTCTAGAACTTGATCTTCTCCTATGATGGGTGGGACTTCATTCCCCCATTCCTTGCCTTGAGATTCAGGGACTCAAGAGAGTTGGGAAGAGCAATTTCTGAGGCAAAAAAAAAGTGAAGTACCTGAGCCTTCTCCATATCAGTTGTCACTAGATACCCTGTCTCATTTATCGGGGACAATTTATTTTGTCTTCCTTTTCTGACTAACGTAACTGTAGATGCCCTTCTTACTATTCCTCACTTCCCTCAATTTAGCTCCAGCTGTGCCTTAGCTACACTTCTGGGCAGTAGCCCTATGTTCTTCCCAGGATGCATGTCCCTGCTTCCACTGCGTATGCATTTCCCTCTTGTGTTTCTGTTTGACCAAGAGGTTCTTTCTCGGCCATGCTGGTCTCCTGCCTTATCATCCTTATAGTCTGAGCAGAGTCAGCCTTCCAGAGTGTGTATTGTTTGGAACAGTGTGGCATTACCTACAATAGACATGTTTTGTTTGCCTTTGGGGCTAAACCCTGAAGTTCTAGGGAAAGAAAAAAATAAAAAATCAATGTACCAAACTGCCCTGTCAGCGCCAAGTTGTAGCTCAGATACAGAGATAAAAGCATTAAAACACAAAACTGCTATTTATAACCTTGCACAAGATCGCTCATTCATTGACACTAATATGAAATTCAAATGTCTGTGTTTTGTTTCTGGGGTAATGAGCATTGTTTTCAACTTATATGTGCTATAAATACAAAATAAATCATCTCATTTTACAACAAAGCCAGCAAGAATTCTAGAGAAGCTGAAACTTAGGCTGTTTTTCAGTACCATTTTTGCCAAGGAGATCTATGCAAATGCAGCTACAGAGAAATCTTCTCTAGTTTTGTTTAGCATAGGCAATAAAACAGACATCAGACTGATTTGAAAAGTTGTACCACAGTTTTTAAATTGTTTCCCAGTACCTCTAACGCAAGGGCTGCAGGGTGTCTATTCTATAAGCCATAACATATGTCTGTTTATCTTTGCCTATACATAGGAAGGGCAGCACTAACTTCAAATAAGCTAAAAACTCCTGTAAACTCCTGAACATTAAAATCCATTGTTCAACTCCTTCTCAAATTAATTTTGCTTGCTTGGTGGTCTGAGAAAGATGAAAGAAAATCCTAAAAATTCCTCCAGGCTTCTGCCAGTTTTGGCCTAACAAGGAAAAAAAGAATTCTTCTTGAGCCTAAAGGAAACTGTCAGACTTTTAGCACTCCTAAAACCACCTAAAAGTACAGTAGAGGGAAGGAGGATGGGGTAGTGACAATGAGATTTGTAAAGTTTTTGGCAAGCATTACAATGAAGAAGGAAGGTGAATGTACACAGCCAGCATCTTTCCTCTCTCTCCATCTGGTAACTGAGGCATAGAGACTCCATGCTATGAAGTGGCCTCCCCTTCATTTTCACGATTTTCTCTCTTTTTTTTGCACACCCTTCTCTGTCTGCAATTTGGTCATTTCCACCATCTGTTAAAGTGGGCAGAATGGCTGATCAACAACTTCCCTGTGACTTCCAGGCAGATACTGCTTGCACAGACAAAACAAGTTCAAATATTTTTCCAAGCAATGACAATTAATTTGGCTAGCTGTTCATTTCAGCTGAATACTTAACATAATATGCAGTTTTTAAAATAATTTATGGGATTTTTAATGATGATTCAGATTTTAACACTATAGATCATAACTATGTACTCCATTTTTTTATCAAGGTAATAAAAAACTTTGAAAAGCATATTAGAATTCTAAACACTGCATTAATGTATTTATGCTTTATAAACACATATTAAAGACTGTTCAAATTCCATCAGTGAAAGAGAATTATCAAATAAATGAGAATTAAATTGTGTCTCTTCAGCAAAGATCTATACAGAAGATACCCTAATTTCAAACTACATTTATATCATCTGTATATTTATGTAGTTCCATTAACTTCCATGGATTTTTCTGAAATGTTTGCCTTTTCAGAGAAAAGGAGAATGAAGCTCAGAGACTAGCCAAAAAAACCAAGTAAGTGACAATCATCTGGAAAAAGGTTCCAGAGACTGCAACTTTACACTTTTTCATTCAAGACAATGTCAAAAATCCCACTGGCAGCACACTAAAGAAATATCAAGGGGGAGGGAGGTACCAACCATTTCTTCCTGCTTCAAAAGATCTAGTAAATTATATGTTTATTTGCACACATACAGAGTCTTGCTCTGTAACCAGACCTAAATATTTACAAGCACCCTTTGATTTGCTTTGTGCATTCCTTTTCAATTTTTGCTTTTTTAATTCAATTTGAGAGTTAAATTTGGAAACTTCTCAATACAAGGAAAGCTTCATTTAATTGCACAGACTTTATACCTTGAACTAGAATTTGTTTTCATGTTTTTGGGATCTGTGAAGAATTGAGGTAGAGATCACAGGACTAGCAAAGGAATATACTGTCTGTGCATATGTCTAATCACAAATTTTAAGTAAATGGCAGGAGAAATAAACTACAAACCTGAAAGCTCAAGTTGCAACCTATATGTTATCTAATTTTCAGGAGAGATATTTGCTACGAAGAGTGAAAGCGTTCTCTAAGCTTTGGGAAACTGATCAAGTCGTCTTGCAAATCTACAAGACAATAAAAATTTAGGGCATTCATTGTCTATCAAAGTTAACCTTACTTTCCTACGTGCCATAATTTCAGATTATGCCATTCTGGAAGTTATGTACTTCCCTGAAAACATCTTATGCCATTCTGTAGTATTTCTATAGTGCTTCAAAGATCATATTTAATTTAAAATAACACAAACACAGCCATTTGTTTAAATACTAATTTTAATAGAAGCACTATAAATCCATTTACTAGGTCAATTATTAAATATTTTAAATTCAGATGGCATTAGATACCACTTCCACTGACTGACCAGGTAGGTGTTCTGCTATTTAAGAGATCAAGAAAACATAATTCAGGACATTTATCTTCCTAAAGTGGTTATATATCATGTGATTAAATCCTTAAAACACATTTCTGAACTAGATGATTTACTTTTGTCAAGTAATTTTAAAATGCTCCCTACATAAGGCCTCAAAAATTTTAATACCCTTGATTTTCTTTATATTTTTTTCAAATAGTGAATATATTAAGTATTCCTCTGAATGATATCTGTCACTATCACAATATGATAGCATTCAAACATTTGTGATCTGCAAATGCAGGACATCTGCTGTTCTGTCACTTAGCAACAGTGTGCAATAATTTTTCCCT
>NW_008824231.1:4950457-4957204 GCF_000699105.1 Pygoscelis adeliae | reverse complement strand
CCGTGTTATTATGCAAAATGTGTTCAGGACAAGAAATGCTTAGAGAAAAATTGTTCCTGCGGTGAGATATTTTGACACAAAAATCTTTTTTCATCAAAGATGAAAAGCACCTTGTCATTCATTTCTAATTACAGCCTCCATTCTGTCAGTACGGAAAGATGCCAACTCCCTGTGGTGATGTCATACATTGACATTTACAAAACTACATTGGACTTTGTCTACTCTTGGTGTTTGCCAAGATCAGTCAGTGTCAGCACTGATACACAGTGATAAAGGGAATTTATAATTATGAGCGTTAATTATGTTTAAAGTCAAGAAAAGGGCATTGTGCTTTCTGATATCAATACTTGCTGAATCATCTTCTAAAACAATGGAAAAAGCTTCATTACATATTCCTATTCTGAGATGCTAAGATGTTAAACTGCAATGACAACAGAGATTTCACACTCCAAGAATCAATTTGAAAAGATGTAAACTTATTAAAGATTAAAATGAACTATTTAGTGTTCTGCAATTAGTGTTAACATACAGGCTAAAACTACCGGTGGGGAAATAGCTGAATGGAAGTGGTAACCATGTGAGAATGCAAAGCCTTTGAGAAATTCTAATCCTGGCCAAAACAGCATTAGACAGCCTAATTCAAACTACAGACACACTCATATTAGCATAAATCAGGAGAAAGAAATAAATCCCCCTCCTTAGTTCTACTTAACATAGTGGCTCTTATTAATTTTCTGAAAGTAATAGAAAATACTTGTAATTGTATGAGTATAAGCTAGAAGTTTACTTTACATCTTATTAGGAATTATTTACAGCTGTCAAGATAGCCACAATAGCAAGAACTTTGCAGCTCTTGACATAATTGTCCAATAGGTGTTCTTGGCAATTTCAAGATGTCATGATTATTATAGGGTATCCAAGTTGTTAATGAACTCAACACAGATATGAAACATTACTGAGTTACCTATGGTCCATAATATTTTCATAGAATCATAGAATCATAGAATACCCAGTTGGAAGGGACCTCAAGGATGATTTGGTCCAACCTTTCTTGGCAAAAGCACGGTCTAGACAAGATGGCCCAGTACCCTGTCCAGCCAAATCTTAAAAGTGTCCAGTGTTGGGGAAACCACCATTTCCCTGGGGAGATTATTCCAATGGCTGATTGTGAAAAATTTTCCTTTTGTGTCCAATCGGAATCTCCCAGGAGATTTTGCCTTCTTTAATGTCAATGAAGAAACTTTTCTCAAGGAGAGTATGATATACTATATTGCTTCTAATACCTTGCTCTGAACTAAGAATTGGATTTTCTTCTTCTTAAGCTAAGACTATTCTTAGTCTCTTTTTAGCATGTATGCTCCTTCTTATAGAAAACAGCCCTTGGGAAAACCTGTCCCAAAAGGTTATGCTTTCATAACCTTGAGAGAAAAATAAAAGTGGGGCAAAATCAAATGTCTATGGAAGGATCACATTTTTAAGAGAGTCCCTATGAATTATTATTCTACTTTCTATCTAAATTTTCTTGCTCCAACAAGAAAATCAAACTAAAATGCACAAAATGTATTGACTCTGTTACATGGATGATGATCTCTATGGGAATGGCATTGAACAAGTTCCATTTTAAAATACAGATATACAAAAGAAATACCTGTTTATATATATATATATATATAAAAAAATACTCTGCAGTGTCTGACTTATACTCACTTATCATACTCATTTACAAGATGGATATCAGACTCTATGAGATTCTTATAATATAATATGTAATCACCATGGAACAACAGATTGTTTACTACTGTTAACTTGTATGTGGGGGACAATTGCATGTAATCCCAAGGTCTTTTTTTTTTTTTTAATTAGTATTCTGCAGTTTTATTGCATTAGTTTCACAAACAATTCCTCTGGCAAGGATTCAAGGTGAATCCACCCTCCCAGTGCACACGTGAATCTGCAGTGCAGGAGGGTGTCCTTGTTGAACAGTCACCTCTAGGGCGGTAGAGAGTGGGTTGAGATACGGGTTATCAATAAACTCCTGCTGTGAATCTCTTCTTTTGAAATTCACTGCAGTGCTCTCATGCCTACTGTTGGTATTGCAGTCCTTTGAAGCTGTCCAGTTGGCAGCTTCAGTAAAGCAAGTATTGTTGATAGCTGCAGGGGACCCAATGTAGACATCTATTTATCAATAATTAAAATATATGCAGCAGAATATTTGCTACTGTAGTCATGTCAGGTTGTATCCTTATTATAAAGGTTAAATGCTACAAAACCAGTGCTTATGTCCAATAAAGAATCAAAGGCATTTTTGTTGACCGGAATTTTCCAAGCAGCCTGTGCAAGTTTAGGGTCTGGCCTTAGCTGGATTTTCAAGAGAGTTTGACAGAAACAGAAAAAAACAGCTCTAATCTTCAGGAAAATACTAACTACCTAGTACTCAAAAAATTCAAGCCAGATGTTCCAAATGAACTAGAAACAATTACATGAAACTTTATTTCTCAAAGATTTTCATAATTTATAGCAGTGACAAAGTGACAATACACACCACCAGGAAGCACTATGAATTTCACTCTCTGATGTTTCTGCAGAGCAAGATATCTCTAGACCTAAGCAAAATGAGGAATATTCATAAGGCACATGCAGTAGTACCTAAATTAGATTTCATTCTTCACATAGTAATTGAAAATAAAAGGCTGCCTTGTGTCACCCTCTGGAGATACCTCTGGAGATGCTCTGAAACTTTTGTTTGAAATTGTGGCTTTGAAATGAGGGGATGACACAATATGAAGATAACCTTGAATTTAATATTTTAACTTAATAAATAAAGAAATAATAAAAACAAATCTTAAGGAAAGTGGGAAGAAGGAGGAAGTTTCCACAAACACAAATCAGTCTACCCATGTCAGACATACCTGATGCACATACAAAGGGAAACCTTTGCTGAGATTCACACAAACTGTAGCAGTTATGAACAAACAACACCTCAGGCACCACAAATGCATTCTATTTGTGCAAATAGCAGTGAAAAAAACATGAGAGTGAAAATAAAGTTTGATTATCTCACAACATTGATTCTGGTTTGTGAGTGTAAATGCAGCATATTGATTTTTCTAATCTTTGCAAACAAGCAACTCAACTGAGTTACAAGATATTTCATTTAAAAAATAAACACAATTAGCACCTTAATTAAAATCTTACGTTATCCGAACCACTTCTCTTCTACCAATGCTAACCAATTGGAAAGCTATATTAGATTACTTTAATTCTGAAACATCTAACAAATGCCCATAAGGCACTAAATACTAGAACTTCTTAAATAAAATTATCATGATTTTTTAGTTTTGTTTAAAAGAAGACTCCCAGAAGAGATGCATATTGCATCTCTACCTCAGCTGTGGAGACAAATGCCAAGAAATACATAACAATTTTACTTCTCACCCAAAATAAACCATAACGGCCATGAATTCCAGGATAGACAGCCTCTTGTTGCAGGGGTTACAAAGCTGGTCAGCACTGATTGTATTACAGGAAACGGAAACCTATCAACTAGAACTAATATAGGACAGTGAATTCCCTTTTCCACCTTCATAAATTGATACCTGGTAAGTTCTACCTTTGAAACTCTTCTAAAATGAATGATAAATCAAGGTACAGCTTATTCTAGGAAGTGAAATAAGGGTACGGATTACTCTAGGAAGGGAAAGGGACTGGAGGAACAATTCCTGAGAACTAACCTCTCTCGTGAACTCAGGTGTATATTTTGTTTTCTGAACTAAACCAAAAATCAGTGTAATTAAATACATGACTTTTATCCAGACTTTCATAGCATCAAAGCTCTGAAGCCATACCCTTTTATGTGTCACATAAGAAGAAAACAGCCACACCTCTGGCAGTTTCTGGCCAAAAGCAAAGTTCTTTAAGGGTTACTTTAGCTAACACAATCATGGTAAAGAGAACTTTGTTCTTCATCTAGTAGATAGGGCATTCAAATAGCCTGTGGAAATGTCAAATTTTGCCCCTAGTGTTAGGGTCCTGAAGGAGGCACCATTGCATTTCATCGGGACATAAGTCTTGTTATTGATTCACATATGTCTTCTGGATTGGACAACACCCAGATCTTGAGTGGGTTTTGAGGTGTAGAGGAGTGGAGAGGCAAAGTAGCAGTGGTGTGTTTGTCTAAAATTAGAATGTTAGAGGAAAAAAGGAAACATTAACTAAAAAAACTAAGTGAAATTAGCTCCACAATTAAGTAGAAGTTCAGTGGGAAAGTGAACTGAGTCTACTTTCCTCAGCTGTGCTTGTATCATACTTTAGGTGCCTGAGCTTTTATATGGGCTCCATACATAAACTTCTGCTCTGTTAAATATTCCATAGTTGATTCCATAGAAATTCTGAAGGCAACGATCATTCCCATCTGGCAAGATCTTTCCAAAGCTCAGGGTAAAACTTCACTGAGAAATTAGCATTACAAGGAATCCTCATAGCTTCTAAGGATAGAATAATAAACTGCCTTTTTGAATACATTCTATAGTGAGAATTGGCTCATTCTATTTAATAAAATTAAAGTGTCATTTTTTTCAAAGAAATCTTCAAAGAAAATTTGTGAACAATTTCTTTACAGATCAGGGGGTAATGTAAGAAACAAAAAAATCTTTCAGAAACCAAGAGAAATGAAGAGTGTGGAATGCAAGCTTTTCTTCACCTTTTCATCTTCTGCTGAAATTTAACTGATACAAATCAAAATCTAATGTTGTTTTACAAAGGTTACTTGGCAATCATTTCCACAGAATTGCCATTGTTTTGCTCTGATATATATAAAACAGAGTTTAGGCCACAGTGAGATGAAGTGAAGATACTTTCCACAAATCCAAGTAGACTCTAAAGTTTCCAGAGGGAAAAGACTGTTAAAACTAAATAAAGGTTATAAGGATTTGCTTTTCCAAATGCTGTCAAATTAAAAGCTTTTACATAACTCTTCTAATATAGAAAACTCTGGACACATTACTTGCTCTTCAGTGCTCTTAGTGACATTAACCTATTATATTTTTAGTTTATAGTTCAAAACAGAATTATATTAGATGAACCTTAATTAATGTTTTATTTGTTTTTAAAAGGCAATTTTAGACATAAGGAGGTTGACATTAGTCACATACAGTTATTCTAGAGTCAGCTGCAGTGTTTTAAAGGTGCTGTGTCTCTAACTGCTAAAAAACTTTGTTTTTAAAAACAAAAACAATAAATTCCACAAACTGGAAGTTGTATGAATGTACAAACATTCTGTTTCAATTTAGTAAAGCCAGTAGAGTTGACCATCTACCTATTATCTGTTGGTTTTTTTTTAAATAAAACTAAAATCCCCCTTTGAAAATACAAGGATTTAAATTTTAAAATGTACATAGGTACTTGTATAATCAGCTGTATTTGATTTCTTATTGGGTCCAAATCTCCAAATCCCTTGTCAAACACGCTATCCACACTTACTAAAGAAAACTAAAGAAATAGTGTACTAAATCAAGTTCAGGATTTTTTTTTTATTATTCAAAAGAAAACATTGGCTAGATATTTATTACTCTATTCTTGAGCTACATCCAATTACTTTTACAATGTATGGCATGTTTCAGTATTTGACAGAAAAAGAAATTGCCGACAAAGAAATAAAAAAATAAATAAAATGCTCTCTCACATCTCAAAGCACAAATGACATTAAATACCAATTCCATTCCAGAGTAAATACATTTGATTAACACAATGACTTAAAGGAATGATTTGTTTCACAAGATGCAGTAAATCTGCCATTTATTCAAATGCTGGTAATCACTGCATAAAGAACATGGAAATTAGAGGAAAGATAAACAAATGTAAATTGGTTATCACAAGGTAAATATGCTGTAATTTATTCTCTATCCTATGTAAGCAGCATGATCCCCAGCAGCCTACTTTGTTCTTAAACCGGTAAATATATATACATAGATGCTTAAGACTGACTTTAAGTCAAAACATTTACAGAACAGACTTTTAAGCTTCTCCTGTGTGGCTGTAAGATAGAAGTAGCAGAAGACAATAACAGGTAAGTGGGATTGCTCCCATGTGGGGTGCCCACGTGCTCCCCTTGCCACAGATAGCAGTAGCTGGGAGAGTGGCAATGGGACTCCATGCCATGTGAATGGATTACCCAGCACATTCCGAGAGCCTGTTTGCCCGAATGCAACCCTAGAGAGGAAGATACCAATGACTGCTAGATTAAATGGTAAGCAGGGGATTACCAAGAGATTTTGGAAACAAGGAAGTGAGCTTTAAAAGTACAAAAAGACCATGGCAGTTTGAGGATGCCGGAGTCACCCCACTGCCACTACGATCTCTGCCTAGGGACGGCAGAGCATCCCCACTGTCGGGGCCCACAGGGAGCCTCATGTAGCCAGGGCACCAGCGGTGCAGGTTGCAATGCAGGACCCACACCTCAGATGTGCACTCATGGGGGCTGTCTCACCAGTGGGTGGGCTGGTAGGGTGCAGGCAAAGCCAGAGCACACAGGCAACTGTGCAAGTGTGTGCAATTCACACTTCTGGGGATTAGTTATAAAAGGCTGTTTAGAAATTTAAAGGTGTTTCTTACAATTTTATGTATGTCTAGCACTGTGGTTTATCTTTTGTATTGTTGATATTGATCCTGAATATATGGTTCATTGACTGCTGGTTAATTACGTATCATTAATAAATCAATAAACCACTTAGAACCAGATTTGATTTAAAC
>NW_008824231.1:4947416-4950410 GCF_000699105.1 Pygoscelis adeliae | reverse complement strand
TAGGTAGACTTCATGCTCAAAGAATACGTCTTCGAACGAGCTCTAAACATATGGCAGAGAAGGAACATGCAGGAGCCAGAAAAGTGAACACATTTCAAACCCAGATATTAAGCAGAAGGTTTCAATGGTGGACTGAATTGTGGTAAGAGAATGAAGCGTGTTGAAATCAGGATATTGCAATAGAAGTGGCAAATATAACTATGTATTAGTAGATGTGGGTCAGAAGGTGACTACAGTCTTGACCATATATGTATAGTCCCTTAAAGTAGATGAAGGCTCTAACAGCTAAATAAGATTCAGATTAGACCAGTTGATTGAGATACGTCAGTTGGGAGTAACTGCTCTTTGAAGAAAAGCCAAATGATGACAAAATGCTTTTATAAGAACTGTGAAGTTCTGTTTTGCTAACCGTAAGAATGTAATTTCCTCAGCACCTCATAATAAAAGGGTTGTATGATAAGGGTTGAATGCCTAATATAAACAGCACATACTAGAAGAAAACTATTTCACACTAAACACGGGTTATATTTATTAAGGTTTACAGAGTTACAACATAAAATCCCGTTATACATTCTCTGCATACCCCATTTTGCAAAACCGTAACAAGATGACTTCTGTAACATGACGCTGTAGTGTGTTGCCAAATGAAGTTTAACATGTAATACTGGGCCAGTTCATCCCAACTAGGCATCCCAGGTTCCTTTTATTGACAGACACCCTGAGGACGATTTAGATGTTGGTTAAACTGAATTATGTTCTTTTATTTCTTTCCACTGTTTACAGAGACTCAGCAAGGCTGAGCATGTGCCTTAGGCCTGCAGTAAAGTGTATGGAAGAAGACTGACTCCTTTTTTTAATTTATCTTTTTAAAAATTAGTATCTTGGACTGGCTGTTTCACAAATGGCAAGTTTTCTATAAGCAAAATTAAACATAAATAAAATCATGCTCTCTAATCCATGCATGCATTTCTAACCTTGTACAACTGGAATTAAAAAATGCACATTCATTTGTAAAAAGTGTATTTTAACTACATACAACTTAAAATGTATATGTTATCAGCTAAATAGACACTACTGCATACGCATCCGTTAATTCAGTTGCTAATATCAGTACAGTTGCATTTGTTTTAATGTGCAAGTTCCAGACTCCTGTTTAACTGAACATTCATTTGTCTGGAAGACTGAATTTATGTGGGCACTAATTTGTTATGGAAAATGAATGCACGATGCAAGAAAAACAGACATTTCTTCTTCATCAGCCAAATTATTTTTAAATATAGCAACATGACTGATTACTTATGTATGACAATTACCACATTTCAAATAGGGCCATTTCATAGTTACTTATGCTGAGGTCTTAAGAATTATTAAGGTTTTATTTGTTTTTACCATGAAAATCTATAAAGAAAAAAATTATATTGATAGATTTCATACAAGCATAAAAATATTAAAGAAAAGCATTTGGGTTTAAAATGGAGTCATTCTTCATCCCTAGTTGAATTATTACTCTTTTGCTGTGTTCACAAACAAGTCTCTTGTACAAATTATGATCTATGTATTGGAGTTTTAATAATGCTGATGACTTGGTAGAAACTCAGTAGGATAATGGTATATGTTCATTTTCCTTTCTACGAAAGGGAAAATAAAAATAAGTAATAAAACCAATGTTTAAAAAACTCTCATTCTTCTGCTACTCAATTATGTATTCCATAGGAAAAGCAAAGGCAGAAGTGGAAATTCAAGCCTAGTTCCTAAGAATCCAACCTAATTCTCACACAATCCCTTAGGTTTCCTGTATCACCTATATGGTTATGTAGTCAGCAGTTACGCTACCACCATCTATATTATGGATTTTACTTAACTGTTAAAAACAGAAAAGCAGACAATGTTGGCCCCTTGGAGTCGTTCAGCTACAACATCTGTCTCACTAGGCTTTATTTTTTTTTCTTTAAGTTTATGCAATTTTATGCAATGAATATTTTTGGTTGTCCTGTTTCTATTTATTTTTTGTGCTCTGGTCCCCACACCATTCTAGTGAGTTAAAAGGTTGCAATGTGTGGCATGCCTTCTATTTGCTAAATGGTTTGGGAGATTCTTTGACTGGCATAGCTTTTCATCTTTTTTCACTTTTCTTCATATAGAGTTTATACTGTGTCATTTGTTTCCCTATTGATATGATGTTGTCAGTCATTCTACGAGCTCTGTTGGGTTTGTATTCATAGAGTGAATTGTTCATTTATCAACTCATATTGCTTTAATCAGATCCTCTTCTGAGGGTTTTCTGCCACCCTCCCTTTCCTACTCCACACCCAAATCCTAAAATGTGTTTTAGCTATGAAGGGGAAATTCTAATTGTAACTGCTTAGCACTGGTAATTTGTGACTGAGGAATGATCTGACATGGAGGGCAAAAAGGCCCAACTGCAAGAAGGGGTTAAATTGGGTGGAAGCAGAAATGCCAGAGACAGAAGGATTCCTTGCAAGGGAATGAAGTTTCCCTTGGTGATGAGATAAGAAACAACCTCAGTATTGTCTTGTAGCCATCCTGGAATGGAAGTGCTCAGGGGCCCAAGCTCAGGGGCCACATTTGGGCAGCAGAACTGGGCTGGCGGATGGACCCACGGCCAGGCTGAGGTGCCCCATGCAACTCCTCTCAGGACTGGAGCTGGCTCAGGGTATATAAGGAATCTGCTTGTGACACGTTTGCAGACTCCATGTAGAATCGTGTATTGCAGTAGGACTCTGCCCAATGCATTTTTCATTATTTTTTATATATATTTAAGCACAAACGTGTGTTTAATTCACCTCAAGGGTTACCGTAAAAATTTCCTAACAGCTTGTAATGGTTTAACCTCAGCCGGCAACTGAGCACCACACAGCCACTCAGTCACTCTCCCCCCTGCCCCAGTGGGGTGGGGGAGAGAATCAGAAGAGTGAAAGTGAGAAAACTCATGGGTTGAGATAAAAACAGTTTAATAATTGAAATAAAATAAAA
>NW_008824231.1:4916694-4947274 GCF_000699105.1 Pygoscelis adeliae | reverse complement strand
GTCACATGCTATGGAATATCCCTTTGGCCAGTTTGGGTGAGCTGTCCTGGCTGTGCCCCCTCCCAGCTTCTTGTGCACCTCCAGCCTTCTCAGTTGGTAGAGCATGGGAAGCTGAAAAGTCCTTGACTAGTGTAAGCACTGCTTAGCAACAACTAAAACATCGGTGTGTTAGCAACATTATTCTCATCCTAAATCCAAAACACAGCACTGTACCAGCTACTAGGAAGAAAATTAACTCTATCCCTGCCGAAACCAGGACTCAGCTACCAAACTGGTTAGTCACTGTAGAGTTTTAATGAGTTTTGTTTATTTGTTTGTTTGTTGGTTTTGGGTTTTTTTTTTTTTTTTTTTTTTTTTAGTCTATTTGATACAGAAACACAAGAAGGGATATACTGCACCTTCAAGATCTAGTTCCATGCTACCTCACATTTTCTGGCTTTCCATGAATCCATATGTCCACTCAGTTCCTATACTATTAAGTTTGAATTAATTAGTACTTTTTTAACGAAAGTTAATATGCTCACTCCAAATTCCCTGTAGTATCAATAGTTATTTTGTCTTTGAAAAGAATGCATATATAGAATTTTTAAAGGATTCTACTTCCCAAACAGGCTGCATGCTGTTCTTCAAATTTCTATAAATTTCATGGACTTATGCAACCCTTGGCACTACTGGAAACCTTGCTATTAACTACAGTAGAATTTGAACTAGGTTTTTAGTTGATTGTTTTATAGACTTTCTACTTTCAAGATCTTTAATATGAAATCTAGTCATTCAGATTTTTCAGCTATATTGCCTATATTTCCTTTTATTCCAACAGTTTGGATCAAAGATTCTGTTTATACAAATAATTATATAATTAACCTGTAAAATAGTTAAGATTCTTCATAAGCATATTATCAGATAGGTCATTGAACTGGGATAGTTAAGCCAGTTGATTTATCAAACGAAAGAGAAAGAGAGAAAGTGAAAGACTGTGGTTTGTAACCACCCTGTAATGAGAAAAGCATAGTGCTACTTTACTATATGACTTATACTCTCTTGAGTTCCTTCTGAGCAATAGCTTTGGATTCCCAGTGAACATTATTACTCACGGGACATACCAAACTGATTTTCATATAACCGCATATGCTATCTGGGCCTTTAACCTGCAGAAGCTAGTGCAAACATGTTTCTGACTCCCCGAATGACAGAGAATAGCTTTTGTACTTCCACAGTTTCTGTACAGGGATTATTGTCCTGATCAAGGGACTAAGTTCCTTTCCGCCCCTCCCCAAAGTTAGCTAAATTTCATCTGTATATGACTTACAGAGTAAGAGAGATTTTTTAATGAAAAAAATATCCATTTTATTTTTATTTTATGACTTGTTGCATTTATCTTAGTAAATACTATGAATTACTTTTCACCAAGTCTGTGAACTAAGCAATTTCTGCCTAAGGTAAAAACGTAATATTCAGTGCTGGGCAAATTGAACCAAATAAATAAGGCTGAATGTTCTTTACCCCAAATATCAACCTAGCTTTTATTTTTAAACTCAGGAAGGTAACAAGGTCATACCTTTTTCCTAATCTATGGATAGTAGGACAGGAATCTATCTGAAAATTTGCATTACAAAAATAGTTAACTAAGTTCTATGGATCAAAAGATATTGAAAACTGAATAACTCTCCTTAAGTACATGTTAATTATCAAAAACACATAATATTAAAAAAAAGAGCAGCTACTGATTTTATAAATGATCTTGGATAGAAACACTTATATAAATTCTTGAGAGGTGGGACTGTCATGGATACATCAAAGTACTGCAGATACAAGAGAAATGCTCAGAGGGTAGCCTTGAAACTGAGCTCAGAGACCATTTACTGAAGTTTCTGTAGCCAATTTTATCTTTACTAAAAGCTCTAGAATAACTATCAGTAAAAATGAAGATTTGCCTAAAGAAGAATGAGCTATATCCACCATATTTATATCTTTAGCAGCTCCTTCACAATAGGATGTTATCTCTACAGGGAAGTAGGTAAGGAAGTCTGGGGGATAAGAATGTTATTTTCCCACACTGCAGAGTCCAGTCAATCATGCTACTGAAAATACATTCAGTTTATATACAGAAATTGAGATGTCCCCCCACCTTCCTTTTCCTAAATTTGAAAGTAAAAAGATTTCTTTCACTTTGAACAAATAAAACAATTATTTAGCTCACATTCACTATAGAAAACTAAGAAAAGTTTTCTCTCAGTTTGAAATGAGTTTTGCCAAGGAACTGCAGACACTTGCAGTGCCATTCTGTTCCCCTTCTACTTATAGTTAGGTGTCTTGAAACTTTATATGTTTGCACAAATCAAGGTTTAAACAAGGGTTTCAGTTTAAACTAACTAACTTAGGGTGAAGGATTTTCAGTATCTAATTCTGGAAATTGAATTTTGCTACATAAGACATCTCAAGTGCTAACTAGTATTACTGTTATGACATTTAGATGCTGTGTTTTACTTGCTAGAAATAGTCATTTACTTAAATTAATTTTTATATTGCCTAGTGCTTATAAACAATTCAAGTATAAGTTCTATAAAAGATTCCTTGCACTTTAACTCAGTTAACATACCACTTTTATTCAGTTACTGTATTAAAAAAAGTTATGCTGATTTTTTTTTTTTTTTTTCCTTTTCCAGTCATGAAAGAGCTGTCCTGAAGGACAGTGGCTTTGACAGTCTGGAAAAAATGATGATAGAATCTCTATCAAAAGGCTTATTTTACAGCATTCAAGAATACCTCTTTCTCTACTGCACGTAGCCACACAAAAACTTTCTTGAAATCCAGAACATATTCAGCCCACAGGATAACATTTCTATCAAGACTATTCTTCAATATACGTGCTTCCTTCCACATTTTATTATTTGCTAAAGAAATCAGTTATTTTTTTCACCAGTAATGTTGAGATCTTGTGGTCATAATGGTTTTATTCATCTATCTAGGTGTTAACGCTTTATCACATAATTATGTAGAATATTCTGGGTGATAACTAATTTACTTGTTTTTTCTTAAATGAACATAAACTTCAAATTTCACTTGCCATTTACAATTAAATAAATCACTAAATGTAACATCTGAACTGGGATGACATTTAAAGGAATATTCTATTACAATATGTTTGAGGCAACAGGATTAAAATTAAATTTTACTTTTAGTATTTCAATAACTTAAATCCCAGATTTCCTAGTAATATCTTAGGAAAGCTGCAGCCTTGTTTCATTTTAAATTAAGAATTTATTGAAAAGATTTTGGAGTAAAAGAGAAACACTGAAAAAGCTGTATGTTTCTCCTCTATTCTGCTATAATAAATGGTGACCTACAACTTTTATCTACAACTTCACAGAGACTACACACTATTTTTTTAACAGAAAAGAGGTAGTCCATGCTTTTAATGTTTCTTAAAAAATAAAAATAACACCCAGAAAAAGAGTGTCAAAAAAAGTGCAGTCACTTATTCACAAGATCCATTGGCTTGGACACACTGTTCTCCCTTTCTGGCTAGAAATAAACCTGAGAAAAATCACCTTATAAATATTTCCCTTTATCAAATATTTACATTAGGATGATACACATTTTTCCTCTGCATGTACATTATTTTCCTTCTTGCCCCTAGAAGGAGTAGCAGCGAGCAGCCCACACGTATATATCCTTTAGTATCCAGAAGCAGGAAAGCACAACCCCACCACATGCAATGACCAAACAGGAGATAAAGCCATGAACTAACAGGAAAAGCTGTGCAACGAAAAAAACATAAATATATACACTAATAACTAGATCTAATAAGAGACAAAAGGGATAAAACCAAAACATATCTATATTTAAGGGTGTCAAAGGAAAAAAAAAGATAATAAACTTGGGAGTGATGTGTAAAACTATGTCTTCCTTTTACCAAGTCACTCGTAGAATGTTAATTTCTACCAGTTTCTTAAGGAGTTCCTCAGTAAGTTCACTGTCTTGAAAGTTGCTACTCTGATGTCTGCCATGTTCTTGGTCTGAGGACAAGGCTGGTTTCCTGGGAAAGCAGAGGTGTGCATGAGAACGTGGTATCAACCAGCGTGAGTGGAGCAACCCCATTCAGCTATTTCATTTTGGAATAGGAACTGGGACAGTTCCTGTCCATTTTAAAACAAGTAAACAGGCATGTCTTTCACATCAGTTAAAAGTTGTTCTTTCTTTTTGCTCGCTCTCTCTTTAATAGAGAATGTGATGTTTACAAGAAACTGTAGCTGTGCAAATATCACCAAAAGAAGCAACTTAAGAATTCCCCTACAGAATCAAATTAGATCACTGGTTCTTACCTTATCTCTTATTTCCTTCTGATGGTTCTGACTTCAGGAATTTTTAAGAGGAGTTACATAAGATCCTCTTTTTAAAGAAATTTTGCATCCCTTTGGAATCATGTGTCTGAAAGCCAAATTCTACTTTTGGTACATCAACAGGAGTCTGATTCATGCCACTGTAAATTAAAGTTGGTCTCAAATCAGAAAAAAGTGCCAATTCAGTCATGGTTCTGAATCTTGTCTTATGAAGATAAAGAATGTCTTATTGCCCACTTCTCTGAGAATTTCCAGAACTAGAATACTGCTTCTGGTTTTGGGCTACTCAGTACAAGACAGACGGTGATCAGCTGGAGGGAGTACAGGGGAGGCCACCATGATGGTGAGGGCTGGAGCGATTGATCCATGAGGAGAGTCTGGGGGAGCTGGGCTTGTTCAGCCTGGAGCAGAGACAGCTTTGGGGAGACTTAACAGCAGCTCCCAGTGCCTATGTCATTGAGGAGACAGAGCCAAGCTCTTCAGAGCAGTGCAAGTTGGGAAGATGAGAGACAACAGGTACAAATTGAAATGAGAGATGTTCAGGATGAATATAAGGAGAAGCTTTTTCACCATAAGGACAGTCAGGCAGTGGCACAAGCTGAGAGAGGTTGTACAGTCTCCATCCTTGGAAGATTTCCAGACCCAACTGGATGAAGACCTAAGCAGCCTGGTCTGACCTCAGAGCTGACCTGCCATGAGCAGGAGATTGGACTGGAGACTGCCCAAGGTCTTTTTTTTCTATCTGAACACTACAGTTTTATGAACTTTGCTTTTTATACAGAGCTTCTTAATTTTACCAGATTTGGCAGTTATCTAGTTTATTTCATGTGATGGAAAATCCAGGCAAACATCAGTTACAAGAAGTGATTTTATAGTTGCACAATCAATAAAGCTGAAGTCTATAAATTCAAAAAGCCCCCACGCAATCCCATAAAAAGATGTGAAAATCAAGGTAAAAGCCAATTATGTGTGACTGCCAAATTCATTAACATTAACTAACAAGACTGTTGACTTCTAAAATTGCTTGTGTCAGGTGGCAATGACAAACTTGATAAGACAGTACTTGCAAAATGTCATTAAGTATTTTGCAGCTCATTTCTATCAGTACCAAATATTAGATTAAGACAATAACAATGTTCACATGAATTTGAAAGAATTAATTACAAAACTTCTTTAGAAACCCCACTGCATATGTTATTAAAAGGATGAAAATAGCTTTCATTCTGAGGACTTTAGATAGGAAAAATACTCCTGCTATAACAAAAAATACCAATAATTAGTATAATGACAACAAATAATATTGAGCTTTGGTTCTTCTCATCCTGTCAAAGCAGAATTATTTTTTCCCTGAAACTGCTGATAAAGGAGTTGTGCTGCATATTAGCGACGTTTAATGCTTATTTTCAGAGCGTCTCTGTTATACTATGTAATGTTTTAATTATTGTGTGAGGCTATGGATTTTCTACTGTTTTCTTAAAAGCATTGCAAAACCCAGAAATATATCCCATTTCATAGAATCATAGAATCATAGAATCATTAAGGTTGGAAAAGACCTCTAAGATCATCAAGTCCAACCATCGACCCAACACCACCATGCCCACTAAACCATGTCCCTAAGTTCCTCATCTACACATCTTTTAAATACTTCCAGGGATGGTGACTCAACCACTTCCCTGGGCAGCCCGTTCCAATGTTTAACCACTCTTTCAGTAAAGAAATTTTTCCTCATGTCCAATCTAAACCTCCCCTGGTGCAACTTGAGGCCATTTCCTCTCGTCCTATCGCTTGTTACTTGGGAGAAGAGACCGACACCCACCTTGTTTCAACCTCCTTTCAGGTAGTTGTAGAGAGCGATAAGGTCTCCCCTCAGCCTCCTTTTCTCCAGGCTAAACAACCCCAGCTCCCTCAGCCGCTCCTCATAAGACTTGTTCTCCAGACCCCTCACCAGCTTCATTGCCCTTCTCTGGACATGCTCCAGCACCTCGACGTCCTTCTTGTAGTGAGGGGCCCAAAACTGAACACAGTATTCGAGGTGCGGCCTCACCAGTGCCGAGTACGGGGGCACGATCACTTCCCTGCTCCTGCTGGCCACACTATTTCTGATACAGGCCAGGATGCCATTGGCCTTCTTGGCCGCCTGGGCACACTGCCGGCTCATGTTCAGCCGGCTGTCAACCAGCACCCCCAGGTCCTTTTCCGCCAGGCAGCTTTCCAGCCACTCTTCCCCAAGCCTGTAGCGCTGCATGGGGTTGTTGTGGCCCAAGTGCAGGACCCGGCACTTGGCCTTGTTGAATCTCATACAGTTGGTCTTTGCCAAGACCTCTTCTCTAGTTTACAGTCCAGAAAAGTAACCTTTTAAAGAAGTGTTTTATTTTGCTTTTTGTAGCCTAGAACCCTTCTAAAAAAATCTGCATGTTACGCAAACAAAACTAATTTTAAGTCATGTGGATATCTGCAAGACCTGAGATATTAATGTGGATTCAGGTTTGAAAACCTGAGACAAAATTAAAGTGTATTGACAGCCTCTTTATCTCTCCTTCTAGTCATGTAAAAGGCAGCATGGTATAAACATCTTTATGGCATTTTAGCATATTTTTTTTCTGAGTCTAGGGAGATAAAACAAAACAACAATTATATGTTTTATAAGTACTTCTGAAAACTTGAATTGTATATGAATACAATACAAAACCAGATACACGCATGCTTATATGAAGTTGGCTATTCTGAAATGTTGTGCCCGTATAAACTGTATAATGAAAAACCTACATGAGACTTAAGCTATGTCAATGGCTTTTTATTATCAATTTCAGTCCATCAGTTTTCTGTACTGAAAAAAAATCGTGAAAAATATGGGCATCTTCCAAAACTACCTCTAGCTCAGGGATTTCTACAGCTGACTATGACCCAAATATCTGAATTCCATATAAAATGGTAACAATTATACAGTATCTGAAAAGACATGGTCAATGAACTCTCTTCAAGATTCAGATGCTTGTTGCTTTCAACATTTGCATCCACTACTTACAAAGTACATATGGCTAACAGTATAAGACTTTCTTCTGCTCATTTCTTAGGAAAGGATGGGTGGCTGTGCAATATCTTCCCCAACATCCATCTACTTGCATCTATCCCCATCATGAATGAATGGCTGCCTTGTGGCTAATATCAGCCTGGCTGCTGGGACACTGTGGTACAATGGGCACAGCTGGACATGCCATGGCCAGGTTGGAGACTGGGCTTTCATATTCACTATGTTGAAAGGGGGCATACTTAGTCTTTATGAAAATTTTAGATCTGATTTTAACAAACACTGGAGCCTGCTTGGACCTTAATGGCTTGACAGACTTGACCCACTGCTGCTTTCCTGAAGAGCATGGTGCCTCCCCACAATCAGACAAGAAGTGGGGGTGAGGGCCTACCCCACTTAGTCTTGCAAAAGTAGCTAATCAGCAGTGGCAAGTGGCACTTGCAGTGGAGTGGCTCTGCATGCAGTTCGCTTCTGTTCACACTGGGATTTCTGATGCTATATTAGTGCAGGGATCTTCCCTGTTTCAAAAATTAAAGCATGCTTTGTAGCTTAGTGCCATAGCAAAGCCAATCTAATAGCAAGTTGCCACAGAAAGTGGAAGTTTTGCTGTCTTGAAATTTCCCTCACATCCAGTATACTGGTTTAGCCACAAAACAAAATGAAATGAAACAAAACAAAAAGCAAAAAAAACTTTTCCACAATTATGCATTAGCTATACAGTCTGTAGATCTGCTACAGGGAAAAGAGGGTAGCAAGGAGAGAACTGAACCACATGTTTTGCAGTGATTTGTCATCGGTTAGGCTTTGTTGTAATGTCAGACTGAGCCTACGTAACTGTCAGAATAAAATCTTTTATTCTTTAGAGCACATTGAGATGTATAAAAAATGGCTTCTTGTAAGGAGAGATTTATAGCAGATCTGAAACCTGAATACATGCAATTACTTAAAATAGTATTTCTATTTTCCCCATTCTGCTATAACAGAAGGCAATGAACCACTATTAATATGTTACTCATTAGAATCTCGTTAGTCTGTAGTGAACTTTAAACATATATCACAATTTAATCCATCAAGTTATGTACTCAGTATTAATGAAAATTATACTAATATTTGAATACTTCAGGACTACAGTCTAACAGGACTTCAGACATTAATCTGAAGACTTTCAAAAAATTTTTATATTAACATCGTCTTAATTTTATAGCATTTTAACCTTTGCAAACCTATGCAGCAGCAAAATATAAGAGTTCATCACAAAATTAAAATTAAGCAATTTGGTATAACATAAAATTGAAGTCTTAAAGTAAATGGGTTCAAGGTCTAAACCCTCTGATATTCTAGTTAGTTCTATTGCAAACACATAGGTAGGAAAGAGGGGAATCACTATAGCCATTTCAGGCCTTGAAAACATGAATCTTCTCAGACTACAAGCATGTCCATTGGCAACAAGATATCAGGTGTAGAAGTCCAAAGCCTTTTAAACCTTCCTTTTAAAATTAGTGTGATGCAATTAACCCTACTATCTGTGATAACTCTCATGATTCCCCAGCCTATGTTGCTTTCCCCACCTTGAGAAAGAATTTGTTACTCATATGGGATGATTCAGCTGCTAGCAAAGCAGCTGCTGAACTGCCACACTTTACATCCAGCAGGCAAAACTCTTTATGTAATATTGTAATTTGAGCCCTTCATGTGTGAAACAGACTCCAGAAGAAACCTTTTCTGATTAGAGCATTTACATCTCAAATAGATTTGATGGCACTTTCCACCTCTAGTAGTTCTAGTTCTATAATCTATAATCAAGTGAAAGCTATGCAGGTGACTTACATGCTCAACACAAGCTTGAACATCAGCCCTAAGTTAGAAAACAAAGACTTATACATGGAAAGCTTAACTGAATCATTGCCGTATCGTAAGTAACCTTTGGTAATACTCTTAACCTGAATTTTGCATTGATATGGAACAAGTATGATGTATCTAGCATTTCTATAGGAACTTATATGTAGTTTAAAAAAAAAAAAAAAGAAAAAAAAGATTTTATTTCAAATCTTTTTCAAACACCCAAGATTAGGAATCAGTTTGAATAAACAGTAAACATTTAAAATTTCAGATCACTCTAGCGCTTCAAAATTAGGTAGAACTAACATGCAAGAGCAAGGTATCTCAAAAGCAGAATTCCCAGGAAAAATTTCTTTTACAAAATTATTTTGTTCTGATTGGAATGGAGAAACACTGAATATTCAAGTAGCCAGTGGGCAGATTTCTATACATTTATTTAATTAAACTAATTAATTAAATACAGGCTCAATTTTTGATGGCAAAAATCACACGGTGTATCTGATTTCAAGCTTCCTGGTTCTCAGAAAATTATGTTAAAGCTAGAGATACAAACAATTAGGGTAAAATCTAAAATGATCAATGTCTGAGACTGAATGCCAGTATATGCACAGGTGGTGAGACTTTTCCTTTGCACTTTTCTAAGCTCATGCACCCCAAAAGCAATCACACTTCCCATGAAAAGCTACATTCACCACCTTCAGAGCCACAGCTATTTCTCTTTTAGCAAGAATAAAGTTAGTGTGGAGAGCTTTAGTTGGCTGTATGCTGAAAAAACAACCTTGTTAGACTGGGGGAACTAACGTTCCCCATGGAACGTGAACTGGCAGAAGGCCAGAGTCTGCAAGGAAAATTCAAAACCAGCTGCAGCAGAGCAGCAACCCAGATCTAAAGTATCAGTTTTCAAAATAATCGAATAATTACTTAACACATGAAGTACTCAATAATACAATATATTATTTTATTTGCCCTGAATACATTATAATAACAACCATTAGAAGTGAATTCAGTAACCACTTTTTTTCACCCATAGTTTTGAGTGAGTAGAATTTCTGGCAGCTACCCAAACAGGTCACCACGAACAGGATAATGTGGCAATCTGTTATCATTAGCTCTGTTGGAAAGGTTCTGAAGACACTAGAGAGAATTAAACGACCTGGAAAACTCAGTCTATGGAAAAGTCTATTGTACTCATCTCCGTTATTTCCACCTCTACGCATCACTGGAAGAGTGGAACAACATGATTTGCAGTGGTGACAAAGATAAAGGTCATTTTTCTGTTTTTCTTTTATCCAGCATGAGCCATGTAAGGATTGTTAAATTCCACACATACAGAAAATGACTAATCCGTGTCAGGCCCTTCCACTCTCTCAGTATGTTAATCTATTGAAATCTTCACTTTGGAAGACAATGCAGAGTTGTATTCTTGAAAATCACTACTACTTTTGTTCCTGTCCATCACTGTTACAACTGTCAGAATTTCAGATTGTTTAAAATAACAATATACAAACCCCCTATATAGCCCATTTTAGCAAGTGTTTTTCCTAACTGGTGCAACTTTTTCCAGCAAAATTTGAAAGAAAGAGCAGTTCTAAAAAGACCTATTAAATGTAATCACTATGTGAAGGTCCACACAGTAAAGATAGGTACTACAAAAAGACTGACATAGCCTATTCAAAAATAGGCATCAGAGAGATTTCTTTTGTTTATATAAGCTTTGCTGCTGTTGTTCTACATTTATCTGAGTGATTAACTTAAAATGAAGAATCAGACTTTGACATACACCAGCTATTCTGATTTAACAGTTGTGTATGTAAGCCTTATTCCTGGGAAATCCAACAAAAGATAAGTCCACAGAAATGAAATAAAAGAAACAGGGGAATTAGCAGAATCTTAAGAAAAAACCTGGAGATCTTGTGCATTTTGGGAAAGTAGGCATGGAAGTATTCCTGAACCTCAGAGCTGAGAAAAAATTCAAGGGACTATAGTCAGGGGAGCTGAGTGTTTTCCCTAAATCTGTTTTATTTCACACTGTGTACTTACTGAGAGGTTGAGGGCACGGAGTACCAAAGATACTGTTTTGAGGGCATATTCTTCACCAGTAAATAAACATCTCCTGCTTAGGCATAAAATTGTGCCAAGTCATCTTCCTTCTTTATGGAAGTGGAACAAAACACAGTGTGATTTGTGTTTCATTGGCAATTTATGTTATTTTTTTACCTAGGAATTTTTATAAGTGAACACTTAAACATTTATTAGGAATGAGCCACATGGATTTAAGAAACAGACACAAGACTCAGTTCTGCTCTATTGCAACAGAGGATGAAGTTAACATCATGCACAAAGACTGGCAGGCCAGAAGTTAGTTCTGTCACCTGATATTATAGATCTATGTAGAAAGAATATCTGCATAAATGTTCCTGGCATATTTGTCAAAATTGGACTATCAAAAGCCTCCAGCCTAAAGACTAAGTTCTGACACAATATACACAATTATTCAGCCTATAAATAGTTATTATTCTGAGAAACAGAAATCTGTAGGAAGTTAAATTTTCAAACAAAATTATGGCTTAAATTTATCTTTGCTGTTCTTTGGCAAGAAAGAGAAGAGAGAATTATTTTTCTTTTCTAGCTTGGGAAAAAACTCTTCCCTTTTCTCTCCTCCTACCACCTCTTGCCCCTCAAGGACATTAAAGACACCTCTTAGATGCCAGAATGCCCGCTTTGCATACACTCAGAGCCAAAATGCTTTTTTATATAAAGAATATCCTTCAATAAATCTGCTACTCTAATAAGGCTTGTACAGAGAAAACAAGTTAAAATTCACCTGCCAATCTTTCCTATGCTTTTAGTGGTTGCAATGCATTGTCAAGAGCAGGAAAATGAGTTAAACTGTCTTATATCTAAAATGACACTGTGAATCTACTCATATCAAGTTCATTGGTTCTAATTCAGTTATGTCTGTTTGGAGGTCACTGCCTGTCTCATTCATTACAATGGCTTTCTATTTTTCTGATATGATTCTCAATTAGTTGGGTAGGCAAGTAAAACATCTGACATCCAACAATGAACTATATGCTTCCAAATATGTTTGCACAGCCACACATTACACTTTAGCAAGCTCTTTATGTTGACCTATTAATAAACCATAGTTTGAGGTTGAGAATAAAGATTCAACTCAAAAATTAATTAGAGGTGTTCTGAACTACATGATCATAAGTCATTCAGCTATTAAATGATGGAGCACACCACTTAACTGATAACCGCAGACATTTACTCCATCTTATTTCCATCTGTGGCTGTATTCATGATAAATTTAAAGTGAATATCCATCGTTCAACTGGATAATGAATATCAGATTTAAATGACTCATGCCTACAGCTGCTATATCACACTGGTTTGTATCACAATAGGCTCTTAATGAGCACACCGCTTTTGACAATCACCTGCTTCATTAATACAGATTTGTATTTATTCAAATATTCTAATAAAACATGCACTGAGTTACACAAACCACTTAATATTAGTTGGGAACAAACTCTGACTGCCTAACAGGGTGCATTATCCCTGACCTTTAGGTTTACCTTCATGAGAACTTGCCTGTGATTTCAGATTCCTGTAACAAACCCACCATATTCTAGAATTAGACCAAGCCACATTGAAATACCTGGGAGGTTAGAAGGGCAATATAGACTTTGTCTCTAAATCTTGTCTTCAGAGTTTTTCAGAACTAATCAGATGCTATTAAACATGAGATAAAAATTATTTTTAAGAAGTTATTCAGTGCACCCAGAGTATACTGCAGATTTGTTTTAAAACATTTACAAGGAGTGGTAAACACTTTCAAGACAGAACCTTCTACAAATCCATGGTGAGAAACATAACAATATTACCCAGAAAACTGGATTTCTTTTTTTAATCTGTGTTCCATTTGTAAGTTTATTCAGGTTAAATTGCTGGTGAAAGCTTCTGTGTTTGATTTTAATTTTATAAACTAATAAAGGCAAGCAATAAAGCTCATATACATATTCCAAAAAGCAGTTTAATTTAAATATCCACTACCTCAACTCTCCTATTGGCTGTACAGAAGTTGTCCTTCGAAACAGAAATGATCTCCACAGAATAGTTCTTGTATGAGTGAAAACCGCTGATGCTCAGGGGCTGAACTGAATCAAAATGTATTAGGACTCCTTTTTGGTAATCTGTGGAACAGGAAAAAAAAAAGTTATATGTATGTGTAAAGCTGTATTTGAAGCCTTAGATCACCTTCTTGCATGTAGAGATCTGTTCATTTGACTTTCATGTTTCATTCCTTGTATGTTGCATGACATGGCAACGTTGGTTGGCTGTATGAATTAAATCTGAGACACCTTTCTTGTTTCAGAATGGATACAGGATTCAAAAGTGCTTTGTTTTATGCTGTTAGGGGAAAAATGGTATTTCTTACAACAACAAAAAAAGAATGAAGAGTTCTTTTTTATCTGCTACTCTATAAAGGAAGGATAGTACTGAGAAGAATGGAAAAGCTACAAATTTACATTATTAGCCTTTTGTGTTTATGTATATTCATCTATAATGGAAGGAATATAAAATAATTTCTGTTGTTTGAATTTAAACCACCTCATGAGCATTTTTCTAAAGATGCTTTCTCTTTTTTTTTTTTAAGTGACCTTTTCCAGATAACATGCAATTACAACTTCGTTGATTGCTTCATTTTCAAATTACTCATTTGAAATTATGCTAGAGGCATGCATCACCATTTGGCTTATCATCCTAAAAAATACAGCATAAGACTACTTTAAAATAATTATTGTTTGAACCAGTCTCTTCTATCTAGATATCCATTCATTAAGTTAAATTGGCAACAACAGAGAAATCACACCACTTTCAGTAAATTTGAACAATTGCTAGCATCCTCAATTAGAAAAGCAAAAAAACTCCAAACAAACAAACAAAAAACCACTACTGTTGTGATGTTATGTGAAATTTGGATTAATTAACTTTCACATGAAGGCTGAAAACCAGTTTTTTTCCTGCAGAAGTCTTTATTAACTAAACAGTACACACAGTTATATCATCTTAAAGATTTCCTTTTTCCCAGTTTTTCTTGCACCTGACCTGAGTTATGTTCTCAGATGCTTCTTCCCTTGACTTTTGCAATACTTTATTCTGATTAAAGGAGTCACAAATATGTCTTCCTGTTCCAAATTATTCTCTACTTGAGATATTTTCCTGGGAATCAGTCAGCAGCTGGGAACTACATCTATTAAATAATTTTGGGCCTAGTCAAAAATAAACAAGCAAATAAATAAAAGCCAATTAACTGTCCTAGTCAAACCTGTCTATGTCATTACCAGGAAACATATTAGATGTCTAAAGTTCTTCTACCAAAGGCACTGTGGTAGAACTAATTACCAATTTCATAGCTAATGCACTTGAGAATTATGAACAAACTTTCCTCACTGAAAAGCCTTGAAGTTTGAATTGAAAAATTTACCTAGACCTTGCTTTTAGAAAGGCACTGAATTCAGGGACTGGAGAGTAGTTTTGACTTATATTGTGTATTTAAAAAAAAAAAAAAATCAGTACAAGGGAAAAATTCTGATGCTGTTGTCATTAAGTTTTTGTAGACCAGCCTAATGGTTGAGAATTTACCTAAGTGATATTACAGCTCAATCCCATACTGCTTGAATGATTCAAAGCTGCATCTGCAGTTCAGCAGCCATTTAGATTTGTGAGGTAGAGGAAGGCAAACTGCTCACCTTTCTGTTAGAGCTGTCTCACCTTGTAGAAAACAGTGAAATTCTGTAAAGATTACGAAGAGAAAGATTACAGAAAGCCACCATATTGGAAGAGAGAAAATTAGATCTCACTTCCTGTTCCCTTACAGTATTTGTACATTTTTAATCACTAATGATAATTATCTAAGTAAGTAAGTATCCATGTGAGTAAGCCTACAAATACACTCTTCTCCCGGTCTAGTTGTTACCCAAATCACCAAGTGGTAAAAATTCATGATCTAACAAACCTTCAAAATTGTATGTGAATAAGATATTGCCACTGCTATTAACAGGTCTTTGTGCTAACTTTGAAGGACCTCAAGACTGGGGCTTGTCAGTTTTACTTTGTCTGAACTTATTTTACTTAGCTAAACTTTGTTGTAGCTGGTAGAGCTGTAACAGCAATTTTCAAAATGACCAGGTAACTAGGTCTATCTCATTTTGCTTTTGTTTATCCTTCTATGGTAGAATTTTCACATAGGTACTAGTAACAAGTAGTTATTCTGTGTATAATCTAATATTTAGATTAACATATTATCTAACATAACAACATAGCTTAGAGGAATATAGCCATGGTATGACAAAAGAGACCTTGAAAGTGGGGATGCAGGATGCAGTGTAGGAAGGGGCAGCCACAGAATGACAAGAGAAAGGACACAGGCTGATGATGGAGACCCAATGGCTATAAAGAACCCACTAATGGTCAGCTAAGGAGATGCAGACCTGGCAAAATCAATTTTACAGGCAACAAAGAGCATGTATCTAGCATATGTAAAGTGAGTCATAAATAGTAAATCCAGATGAAGCATGCACTTGGAAACCAGTGAACAAATAGCAAGTTGTGAGCATGTTGGCAAACATATAAAAATGTCCCTATTTGAGTTTTAGATGAGGAGGAACAAATCATCCACATGAGTCCCAGTGAAGGACTCAGGATGCTGACAACTAGCTGTACCCTCTCCCCAGACTGAAGCCAATCTTTGGGTCCAGAAGGTGTTGGAAAATCAAACTTAACATCATAAAAGTGGTAAATATCAGGAGTGTGTGTATGGAAATTTCAACTTCTGCAATAGTATTATTTTCTTTATTTTCTATTTCTTTTTTCTGTAATAATAAGAACTGAACTAATAAGAATGCTTCAAATAGACAGTTAGGATTTAAATTATACTAACAATAAATTATTGAATTTACATATAAGGTATGGGGGTTTTTTTGGCCATAAAAGTATCTTGAGCATAAAAATTCCACTTCCTTGCATCACTTTTTGGAACTAATTCCTAGATATTATTAAGCTGATCAATCATTTGCCTGCAGGGTTTACAGCCACACCTGGGAAAGGAAGACATTGCCCTTAAGAATCATGTCATCCTGTGGCATTTCATATATGTATATATAGATACGTTGGGGTTTTTTTTGTAGTGGAAATTAGAAACAAGGATAGAAACTCTCTGTTGAAATAATGCCAAATCATTTATCTTAGGTATGATTTGCACTTAACTTTCCTGTTTCCTTGAGTTTCTTTCTCTTGCATAAGTTAGAGGTATATATCCGTGATCTGTTTGAGTGTGTGTGTGTACAATATAAGCTATTACTGTGTGTTCGTACATATCCATATGCCTATATATTAATATTTTTTTATTTTTAGATGGATTTAACATGAAGTAACAGGAACAATTCATCTGAGTTTTTTACTACTAATGGTCACAGATTTCATTTTTTAAACATATTTTGTTTTTAAAATAAAAATAAATCTGTATTATTTTCAGCTTTGAACTGAATGTCAGAAAAACAATTGTGAAAAAAAGGTTGCACAATAACATGGAAGTACGATGCATTAAAAGGAAAAGAACCACAATTTATTCAAACTTCTTACTAGAGAGAAACATCTGCAGATCACTGAATTCCACAGAAGGTGGGCTAGCCATTAGGTTTCAGTAACTGGAAGAAACAATAAATCACAGCTTTTACAGCCCATTACACCCAGAGGTCTAAAACCTTCCTGTGGTTATTTGCAAGCCTTAGAGTACTCCAGCTGCAGAGTCTTATACTTTCCAACTTTCTGTGACTAATAGATGTTATACTATGGAGTGAACAGGAAATTAGAGTAGAAGAGAGGTATAAAATCGGTATCCACAGAAAGGCTATGCAGGAAGGCTCTGAAGAATAGCTCACTGTAGGGCTATGCAGTCTCCCAGTGAACCTCAGACAAGACAGATTACATTCTCATTAGTGACCGTTTAAGAATCAGTGAATTTTTATATGTTAGAAAGGGGAAGCAGTGATAAAATTATTAAATATTGTGGAAGGGCAAGGCAGGAGAGGGAAATAGAGAGGTAATAGGTTTGGGGAGATATTTGATTGAGACCTGCTGTAGTTAGCTAGAAAAAATAGCTTGAGGGATGTATAGATCTTTCTCCCACTTTTGACCTCTCACAGGAAAGTTATGCCCTTTTAAACTTTCATTCTGTGTAGAAGCACAGTATCCTTCATGTTTCCTTAAAATATCCTGGCAATTGACTTGCCCTTCTGCATTTATTAAACAAACCTACTGCTTCTGCTGCGGCATGGTTCAGAAAAATAGTTACTTTTTACTCACCTGCCTATTCAGTAATTCCACTTTTCTTCTTGAAGTGACTAAATCAGATCTTCCTCCCACTTCATTTAGCCTCTTTCCTATTATGTCAAATGGGCCCACAGTTCCTAGCTAATTCGAGAACATGTCAGGGCAATATCAGCTGTATGGAAGAAAGAAGCTTCTCTAAGAAATGTAATGCCTCCCACATTGAACGGGAGGAAACTCCAGGCATCTTTAGACAGTTGAAGAGGGTCTCACTATCTGTGTCTATACTACAGGCAAGAAGTTCCTGCTGTGCAACCAGGCTACCTGGTGACTGCAAGGCAGACAGCACCATGCTCAGCAAACATAGTTTCCATTAAAATCAAAGACAACTGTGTTCCTAAATGTCCTCTGGGAGGCCTTGTACTGTAGGTTGCACTGAAGAATATGCTTGCTATAAAAAACCCCAAGTATTTCCACTGTGTATGTGTGTTGCAAGACTGCTTTTGAATTCTTAGTGCAATGTTTTCCATTTAGCATCTTTTTCTTCTGCTTTTCTGCTTCAATCTATTTCTGGTACTGTACAGTCTTCACAGGTGAAGATTGAAAGGGAATATAAGAAGAGACACAGAGGGTAGGTATACCAGGAAATCTTAAAGGCAAGAAATTGCTCCTCAGGCTTGTTATCAAGTGTACTGGTCGTTACACAGGTTGTCACATCTCAGCCCAAGCCTCTTAAAAGATAAGATAATTTAAAATAGAGCTTAAACACTTACAACCACTCCATGAGTTAGTCATTTCTCCCATCTCATATTATCCTTTAATTTCTTCTTTGAATTTATCCATATAGGAATCAAAGATATAATACATACCTTAATGGAACATAAGCAAGGATTTCTACTGGTTTATTTGGAAGTGTGAAAGCACTTCTCTACTTGTGTGATGGGCAATAGTTTGGTCAGCTCAAGGGAAGCTGAGTCTAATTCCAAACTTAAATGCAGAAGAAAATTATTCCACTTAGAAACTAAAAGCCAAATCCTGCAGTTGTAAGAAATTGTTATTTACAGGCACAAGGCAAGCAGACACAAGGGAATGATATATATCACATAGTGAGTGGCAGGTTATGATCCTCAGAGTGATTTTTAGCCTGTTCGCTGTAGTCAATAGACTTGACCTACAGGAAAATTTTTACAAAGTCTGTGAATCTAAGAATTTCTTTCAAATATATGCATACTGTCTGAAGCTCAATAATTTCAAAAAATTAATTTCTTAATAAATTTTTAGTGTGGCAGACAGAGGTGGAGAGTATTATTCAAGTCTTTAAATATATAGCAACAGGTCCATCTTTAAATTTAAAGGATGTCTTGATACTCACAAGTACTTTTGTACTGACTACTAACATACACCTTCCTTCCACAAGCTTCAGAAACAGTAGGCATGATCCCAGAATAGTCCTTCTTCCCCCCTTGCATTATAATAACAAAAGTAATGGTGACTGTAATATCTGTAACACCTAGCACTGGTGGTGTCTGCAGTGTATCACCATTTTTTCACAATACAAGTAAATGCCCATTTTCCAGAAGGAAAAACATGGAGAGATGAACTTGCAAGTGAAAGGTCACCAATCAACAGCCAATGCCAATAAAGATGAGGGTTATAACAAGCATTTCCACTAAACCACAGAGTGCAGCAATGGAAGAACCCAATTGCTTAGATGCAGATTTTGACAGAGCAAAATTCTACGTCAGGAGATAATTCCTAGCCTTATACAAGAAATTTTGAGGACACTCACTCAGCTCCAAATGAAGATCATTTGCCTAGTGGGCAAATGATTGTAGGTGGTGGAATATTTAGCTTCTCTTTCCTGTTTCTCCAGCATCAGAAGAGAAGCCTGTAAAAGGTGAATAACACAGTGCTGTTAGTTTTGGATTTTACTCTAAATCATAACTAATACTATAACTTTGTGATGTGAGCACGCAAAAAGGTAGACTGGTTAGAAAGGGGAAAATTACTAACAAAAGAAAATGCCCGCTGGTCATTTGAGCCTGGGAACTAGGCCTTGGGACCAGAAACATCCTTGAAAAGTGCAGCTGGCCTCTTTGAAGCACAGGTGGGGAACCTAGAAGCAGGTGATATCCTGAGATACCATCAGTAAGCACAAACCCCAAGAAACTGTAACAGCAACTTACTGTCTCAAAAAGTGGAAGCAGTCTGGGAAAATAAAATTGGGCTGAAAGAGCAGAAACATCATCACCTACTGGCAGTTCCAGGTGAAGAATAGACATTAACAGCATCTATTGGCTGCTCAAAATGGTGGTGTCCTACGCCCTCTTATGTCTCTATGATATAAAAAGGACTCAATTTTTATCCAAAATGGAGTCCCTCTCTCTAAGACCTTCCCATGCTGTACATACTTTTACTTTCCTAAACAAGTTTAATTCCACACAAACTTTCTACGAGATCTTGGACTCTCATTGGGGATGCCTGGCTGACTCCAGACTCTGTGACGTGGATCATTTTTGAAGTGAAACTCTGTCTGTTACCTTATTGGTCCCCACTTTGGGCCCACTTTTGGGGTTGGTTCAGCTTGTCCTCCCACCTCTGGGATGGTTGTGTCCCTCTTGGTGATTGGTTTGTCCTCCCCTTTGGGATGGTTTGGCCCTTTCTGAAATCTGTCTAATTCACTTGACGCCGGTATTATAGATCCATATAAGTAACCTATCATAAGTGTATCTGCTGTTATACTGGTGATAAGTTGCTTCACTAACGATAAATTTATGGTAACCTGTAATAGTTAGTGTTTGTTATTATATTGATTGTTGCTATATGATTGATTGCTGCTATTATTGACTGCTGCCATACTATTGATTGATACTATATTATTGATTGATAATAGTAACTTGTAATAGCTGGATATATGCATATATTCACTTTATTAATCAAGATATACTTGCTAGTGATGATTTTTGTGGTAGTATTCTTGCTATTGGCGATTTGTATGGTATTTGTGATTATCTGTAATAAAGTAGAGAAATTTAGAGGGTGAAAGCCTCCATTTCCTTGTGTATTACAGAATCCCACAAACCCATAGTAGCGATCTCTATACACCCATAGGCTGGGTAACCCTTTAGGTCATGACACCTTGCTACTGAGTTTAGTCTCACATTTGTTTCATGCATATTGTCTTCTCATAGTGTAATCTCCCCTAAGTGCCCTGTCATGCAACTAGGCTTGCTCAAACACAGTAAAACATAGATACGTTGCTGGAAGAAGGAAACTGTGAGCAAGTTCATTGGCCAAAGCTGTTATCAAACTCCACTCCAACTGGATCTTTGTGTTCACAGACAGGGATGTGTTGCTGCACCTTTCTACCAGAGATGATGTTTCTGCTGGCACTGCTGATGCTGTCACTGTCAGTAAAAAAATACCTTTTGGAAACCAGCATACTGTCATTGCTGGTTGCCAATGCAAGTAATCATCTCATGATGAACTCCTCTGAGTTCACCTTCTGTTACATCTGTTTGCTTGGATTCTTTTTTAATTGTGAAAAGTACTTATCTTTGAGTCTAATTAATGGGATGCTTTATTTCACCTTTGTAACCACAGATGATTTTTCACAGATGTATGTCACTTTCTAGGAGGAAAGACAGGATTATGACTAATTCATTTTTTGTTTTGACTCATAAGGTACCCAATAATGTGGCTCAGTGTGCAGTGAAGACTGACTGAATCTTGTTTATCAGAAGTCCTGGCAAGTAGCCACAGTCTAGTAAACGGAGTCTAAGTTTCACCTATATTATTTCCATCTGGTCTTGTTTGTAATGCTTCCAGTATGTGTAACTTAATAATACTAACGTGGCTGAGTAAATGTCTCATTTTATAACACAAGGAATCCTAAAATGTTTTATAAATATTTTCCAATCAACAGACCTTGTGAAGGCTATTATTTTCTATTTGCAGATAGGGAAATCAAGGCACGGTATTTTTGAAGGCAACATTAACAAAAATAAATGCTTGAAATCACCTGGGGTTTTAAGATGCTGAGTTTGAAACACTTTAATACTATCCTGATTTTTGAATATGTCAAGCACCTGCAGCTCTCACTGCCTTCAACTGCTGTTCTCTGTGTTGAGCACCTCTCAGAACAAAACTCTCTGGCAGGTAACAAAATGAAGACACCTAAACTTTGTGCAGATGCTTGTAAATTTGGACCTCCTACGTGATTTGCACAAAGTCAAACAGTGAGTCACTGTCTAAGCAGTAAAAGAAATTAAGTCTCCTGCCTGTCACTGTACTTTGGAAACATGCTGCTTCTCAGATAGCAGAGTTCCTTCAATTAGAGAAGAGTGGTCTATTAAAGCTGCAAGGAAAATAGCATTACTTAATAAGTCACTACAAGAGAATAGGTAATGCAGGAGTAAAGACCAAACAATACACAGTACCTGTAACTAAAAAACAGTAAGGACAAAAGGTAAAACTGAACTGTTCTCTAATCCAGACAAAGGTACTGAGGTATAACATCATGATGATAACTGCGGAGTGAAGAGGGCTCGCTGCTAAATAGTGGCCACTGTGGCTTTGCTATGTCATTCAGAGCATTTTCTACTCAAGCCATGGTAAGAGTAAGTCACACTGGGAATTGACACATAGATGCCACAGTTCTGTGCAAATTAAGTATAGATGAAGTAAATAAGAAAAAAATGTGATACCTTTTAGGGCCAGACATAATAATTTAAGGAAGATCAGCAGAGTACATTTCTTTGTTTATGAAGTGGATGTTCAGGGGGCATGTATGTGCTTTGAATGCTTTAAACATAGTAAAATTCCTTTCTAAAAATATCAGTTTAGTTAAAGCCATGTTGAAATTGTGATAAACAAAGTGTGCTGGTTTGGATGAGATCCCAGGTTTAGAACTATTAAAGGATGAATACTGAAGACATTCATTTGTATTAAAAATGTTACTGCAACACACATGAATGTCTGCACACAGACATTCCTTTTATTGCCTCCTTAATGTGAGCCCAGCTGACTGGGCTAATGAGTAAAGTCCCCACCATCACCCTGAGACCATTAAATGCCCACAATTGTCCTCTTGCTCCCCTTCCCACATTGCCCTGTGTTTCAAATCCCAGTTAGGTTGCAGCTAGTGCAATTGTCTGTCCCAGAGAGCCCATTAGATCTTTCTTTCTCCTCACTCCTGATGTTCTGAATATCTTCCTTTCTGCCCTCCTTCCCTTCCTCCATTTCCCATTCCCTTGCTTCTCTCCATCAACCTTAGAAATTCACCTCTGATAGATACTAAAGTAAAATGGGGGAAAATACTGCTATGTCTGGAAAGAATTCATAGGTTCAGACGAAGGTGCCTGGCTCAGCTAAGTATATGCCAGCATCTCTGTGTGCTTTTCATGATTTATCCTTTTTTTTTTCCCAAATCTCTCAGTGGTTTCCAAACCAATAATGCTCTTCCTATTAGTGCTGGAACACTTGACTATTCAGACTTGCTTTGATATGTTATTCAAAAAGCCATCGTGTTACTAGTGCATGGAGAAATATTATCAAGTAAAAAGATCTCTCCAGCTCATCTTGTGACACAAGTCATAACAATATTTATAACATTAATCTGCTAAAAATATACAAACCACTCAGGGAACTACAGGTTGGTCAGCCTCACCTCGGTCTCTGGGAAGGTAATGGAACAACTAATCCTGGAAACCATTTCCAGGCACATGAAGGACAAGAAAATCATCAGGAATAGTCAGCATAGCTTCACCAAAGGGAGGTCATGCTTGACCAGCTTGATAAAATTCTATGATTAAATGACTGGCCTGGTAGAGGGAGGGAGAGCAGTGGATATTTTCTATGGAAAATATATATTTTTCTATAAAAATCTATATCTTTTTTTTCTATAAAAATCTATATTTTTCTATGTTACTGGACTTCAGTAACACCTTTGACACTGTCTGCTATAAGATCCTCATAGGCAAGCTGTTGATGTATGGACAGGATGCACAGACATTGAGGTGGATTGAAAACTGACTGACTGGTCGGGCCCAGAGGGTGGTGATCAGCGGTGCAAAGCCTAGTTGGAGGCCAGAAACTGGCGGTGTACCCCTGAGGTCAATACTGGGTCCAGTCTGTTTTAACACTTTCATTAATGATTTGTATGATCAGGCAGAATGTACTCTCAGCAAGTTTGCAGATGACACAATACCAGGAGAAGTGGCTGATACACCAGAGGGTTGTGCTGCAATCCAGAGGGACCTCGACAAGCTGGAGAAATGGGCAGGAACCTCATGAAGTTCAACAAGGGGAAGTGCAAAGTCCTGCACCTGGGGAGGAACAACCCCAGGCACCAACATATGCTGGGGACCGCCCAGCTGGAAAGCAGCTTGGCAGAAAAGGACCTGGGGGTCCTGGTGGACACCAGGTTGAACATGAGTCAGCAATGGGCCTTTACCGCAAAGGAGGCTAATGGTATCCTGGGTTGCATTAGGCAAAGTATTGCCAGCAGGTGGAGGAAGGTGATCCTTCCCCCCTCCTCAGCCCTCGTGAGGCCACACGTGTGTCCAGTTTTGGGCTCCCCAGTAAAGAGACATGGACATACAAGAGAAAAAAGGAAGACCCAGGGAACTACAGGCCAGTCAGTCTCACGTCTGAACCCCCACCAGCCAGGTCCCTCAGGCCCCTGAGATGCATCTTGCCGGCTCCCATAGACACACGGATGTTCAGGTTCCCCAGGTGGTCTCGAGCCTCATCTTCTCTTACAGTGGGAGGGACTTTGCTCCCCCAGTCCCTGCCTTGAGGTGCATCCACGTGAGAGGGGTGGGAAGAGAGATTGCCAGTGAAGATGGAGGCAAAAAGGTTGTTGACTGCCTCAGCCTTCTCCTCACCTGTCGTTACCAGTTTGCAAGTCCTGTTCATCAGGGAGGGTACACTTTCTTCGACCTCCCTTTTCTGCCTGGTATACCTGTATATACATATATAAGAAGGGAAGCTTCTCCCTTCTTACTATTCCTGGCGTTCCTTGCCACGTTCAGCTCCAGCTGCGCCTTGGCCTTCCCAACCCCACCCCTACACAACCAGGCAACGTCCCTGTACTGTTCCCGGGATACCTGTCCCTGCTTCCACTGCCTGTGCATTTCCTTCTTGCCCCTTAGTCTGACCAGCAAGTCTTTACTCAGCCGTGCCGGTCTCTTGCCTTCCTTTCCTGATTTCTCACACATGGGGATCGCGAGCTCTTGCGCTCTGTGGAAAGCGCCTTTAAGGTGAAGATCTGCAAGCTCTGTTCTGCTCCTTTATCCCTGAGGGCAGTTTCCCAGGGGGTCCCGTTGACTAACTCCTTGAAGAGCTGGAAGCTTGCTTTCCTAAAAGTCAGGGACCTGACTTTGCTCTTCGCCTGTCCCGTATCCCTCAGGACAGAGAACTCCACCAGCGCATGACCACTGCAGCCCAGGCTGCCTCCAATCTTGACGTCTCTGATTAGCTCACTTGCGTTGGTGACCAACAGGTCCAGAAACGCATTCCCCCTGGTAGGGCTGTCTATTACCTGGCCTAAGAAGTTATCCTTTGTAAACGAACGGCACCTCCGACGAGCCCCGCGGGAAAGCTCAGCACCGTGTTCAGGCCTTCCAATGCAGGAAACAGCCTCCCCCTCTCATAGCGTAAAAACTGTAATAAACCATCCAGTCATGAATTGCATCAGACACCCAGTCCCTCGAGCTGGAACGACCCGAGAAGCAGCAAGTTTTGCACCAGGAGCTGCTGCTTCCTTGTGATCTCAGTAAGAGAGACACGCCGACTCTCTAAGATGTCATTCGCAACTCTGTTAATTATAGCGCACGCTATTGGAAGAGATTAGCACCGATAATCCTACGTCCCTTCCGATGTGGAGAACCCTGAGCAGAGCAGCTTTACGCCGGACTCCGGCCACGCACAGCATACCGTACAGACCCCGGTCATGGAAAGGAGAGGAGAGGAGAGGAGAGGAGAGGAGTGGAGAGGAGAGGAGAGGAGAGGAGAGGAGAGCTCAGGAGGTATCTCTTCAATGTATAAAAATACCTGAAGAGAAGGTGCAAAGAGGACGGAGCCAGGCTGTTTTCAGTGGTGCCCAGTGCCAGGACTAGAGACAATGGGCACAAAATGAAACACAGGAAGTTCCCTCTGAACATCAGGAAACACTTTTTTACTGTGAGGTTGACTAAGCACTGGAACATGTTGCCCAGAGAGGTTGTGGAGTCTTCCACCTTGCAGATATTCAAAAGCCATCTGTACATGGTCCTGGGCAACCAGGTCTAGGTGGCCCAGAGGTCCCCTCCAACCTCAACCGTCCTGTGATTCTGTGATTCTGTGATTATTTATTTAGAAGTAGTCCATGCTTCATTATTTTCTCCAAATCTATACATTCACAAAATCAAAACTAATAGCAAAGTCTTTCTTTCAGTTTTGAACCAATACCTGTGTTAGCAGGCAAAAAAAGAAAGGGAGCCTTAACTGCCAAGTTTTGCATTGTAGTCTAAAATGGGCTATCCGTACAACCTATCCTTAAGAACATCAGTGTCGTGGGTTAACCCTAGTAGGCAGCTAAGCTCCACCCAGCCGCTCACTCACTCCCCCCCACAGTGGGATGGGGGAGAGAACTGGAAGGGTAAAAGTGAGAAAACTCGTGGGTTGAGATCAAGACAGTTTAATAGGGAAAGCAAAAGCCATGCACACAAGCAAAGCAAAACAAGGAATTCATTCACTCCTTCCCATGGGCAGGCAGGTGTTCAGCCATCTCCAGGAAAGCAGGGCTCCATCACGCATAATGGTTACTTGGGAAGACAAACACCAACCCAAAACCAGTACAATCAGTTAGCCCAATATGTCTTTTTAGGTTTCCCTATAGTTAACAAAGGCAAAGTAGGGAGTAATTTACATTAAGAACTAGTTCAGCACAGTAGGACGAGATCAGTATATCAAAGAGTTGCTTGAGTTCCCTACATGAATATGAGTAGCTACATATGGTCTATGGGGTTTACTATGGGGTAGGTTAGTCTGTCCTGAACATCCCTATCATGCATGTGCTTTGAAGCTCTCCAAAGGACCAGCTGGAGGAGGGGCTGTAAAGCCTTTGCTGCCCTCCTGGAGTAGAATTTCCCATTTTATGTCCTTAAAAAGAAATCTTTTTTGTATATATCAAAACCGCATTGTAAACCAAACACAGACACAGAGAAGAAGGATGGTCAGGGTATTTACATCAAAACCGCCCTAGTGCTTTGAATCAAAATGCTGATGTGTCCCCTTTTCCCTCCCTTCCTCTTCCCTTTGTTTTTCTGTTTCCCCTCCCATTTTACTCTTGCCCTCTCCTCTCCTCAGCAGGGGACCTCTCGTGATTGATTGACATTTCCCAAGGAAGAGAATTATCTCCTGAGTAGCTGAGCTGCTAACACAGAACACTATATCATGCTTAACAATTACCATCAATATTTATAACACTTTTATGTACAAGTTGAGTCACATTAGCAGATAGGAATGAAACGTATATAGATTCATTGTGAAAATTGTGAAGCAGCAGCAGCAGGTCATCTGCTTAAAATTCAAGTTGCATCCCTCTTGAAAGGAATTGCCTCTTTAACCAGTTTCTCCTTTTTGAATGACAGACTCACTGTTTTTTTAAAATGTCATCCTGTTACTCTGGATACACAAATTCCAAATTTTTATTTTGACTTTGATAAGGAAGGAGAATGGAGAAATAAGTTAGATTTGCATTTGAATATGCTCGAGGGTGGTTTGGTGGAGCTAACATTTAATGATTTGATTATTGGACTTGGGGAGTTTTCTAGTTAAGTTTGTCATGAAAACATTGAAAAAATACCATAGAAAGAAAAGACTTACAATTGTATGAAAGGACTCTTAAAGATGCAACAATTAATACATTTATGTAAGTAATATAAATATCTGCAACATATTAATTTCAGCATGTTAAACTGGAATACACCTGCCCCTAGACAAAATTGCCAGAAGCCACCTTAGCAAATTAGTGTTCCTTATATGCATACTTGTCCTTAACTTTTTAAAAGATATTGATCCCTCATTGTTGCATAGGATGAGCACACATCTCTTTTTCTCCCATATGTGAAGAAGTAATTTGTTGTGAAAAATTAAAATAATTTGAATTTATGTTGAGAACACATAATAACAGTTACAAAGTGAGCAGATATAGAAGCTTGTTTAGGTGTGTGGTCATGAAGGTACAAAACTAAAAAAATTCCTATAGTTATTTCTCAACTGAAAATTAGCAATTGTAAAAAAAAGGAAAAACCTATAATAAAAGATTTTCTGTACAGGTTTTTCTACAAACCCCAGAATAACTATTAATCACCAGAAAAATGAACCTGTTCTTGAGAACACATTTCATCTAAACAAATTGTTCTATCTAGCCATGACTTTTTGTATTAATGAGTACTTTTCTAAAATCACTATTATTTAAATAAGCGTGCTATTTATTATCACAAACCAAAAATATAATATTATATGAATTTTCATTATTCACCAGTACATAAACCATAGTACCACACAGGTTACAAGGTAGCTAACAATAACTGTGGGCTGAGTCAATGAATGAGCCTGTGTTCACAAAGGGATGACCTTTTTCTTGTCTTAAGAAAACATTTTATTTATGGATTTTAGCAAATAACAACAATTTAATACCCACATATGAAGTCAAACGGAAGCAGTTAAGAATTTCAAATACATTCTAAAAGGGGAATTGATTTTGGTATTCCTTTAAAAGCAATCTAAATTTTATTCTACTCTTTTCTATTAACCCTGCCTGAATTAAGATCTTTTCATTAGACTGGAGTTGAAGCAGTATAAGGACTGTCTTTGGATGGAATATAACACAAAGTAGTGCTAATACTTGGATGAAAACATTATTTGCTCAAAATTACCCTTATAAATCTATATTAAGATTACTGTGACCTTTGTAATGTGTGAAGAATTGCTTTTTTCTCTACTTACTGTACTTGTATAAATAGAACATGGGTATCATCCATATTCAACATTGGATAAGTACTGTGGATCTAACTGAAAAACTGCCAGATTCAAAGCATGCATCTTGTTTTGACCAAGCCAGTTCTAATTTGAAAGCAGGCTTGTTTTGCCTTGTCACTTATATTGATCATCTTTCACTCCATCAATTGCCATATGAAATTCTCTGAATTCATAACACTTCTCATTCCTTAGATTCATTGTGGGGAGAGATGTTAAAATACATAGAGTAGCATAAATTTTTTTCTTGTTTTAAATTTGAAATATGCACCATATATCCATTATCTGTTTTTTTCTCTTTCAGAATGTCCTGAGATTATTAGATTTTTAAGTAATAGTTTTCCTAATTAATGGCAGAACACTAAGAATGTGAGATGAAGTTTTATGTGGCTATGCATTTTGAATAAAACTTCATATTTAGACAGGTACTCAATATTGCATTCAATTTGTTACTTCTCATGCATTTATTTCTTCAGCTGTTTTTGAAAGTCAAAAGGAAAGAAAATTAAATTAAAATCTCTCAAATCCTGACCCTTCAGTCACAGCCAATCAAGGTAAACACTGAATTCCTCTTTTCTGACATTAACCAAGTTGAAGGGTGTTTTGTAATATGTGCTTCATGCTTTTTCAACTCAGTCTCAAAACACCTCAGAAAAAAGGGGTAAGTCTTCAAAAATTCATTTTCCATTTAGCCAAAACAGACTTAATTATTTTTATGGGAGGTTTTAGAAATGAATATACATTTAAAGATGGTGACAGCATTATGTCCTGACAGGTTATCAACTTTCAGCTCCAATGAGGAAACTGGTCGTATGATCATTTTAAGTCCCTAAATGGAAATGCACTTAATTAGAGCAGGCTCAATGTATATATGCTAGCAGTTATCTGAATATAAATTCTGAGGTTTAAGTCCATGGAAAACATAAAACTTAAGTAGAAAATAATTTCTGAGTTTCAGGAAGTTGTAGGAACATTAACGAAGCTCAGTTTTTCAATTAGGTGAAATCTTAATAACCTGTAATACTTATTTTCTTCAATTTTCTTGAAACATTGCAAAACTTTGCATATGGCAGTAAATGTGTCAGGTTTTAGGTCAAAGGAATTTGCAAAGACAAAGAAAATGCAAGTAAAAGTAGAAAGTAACAGTGTTTAAAACTGGCAATTGTGAAAACCTAAATATAGACCCAGTGCATTTCTGTAGTAATGCTAAAACTTTATAGCAAAACAGGTATATTTCTTGCACACTGTTACACAGGCATCTATCTATTTTATTCATACACCTATCCTCTCTCCCTCTTTCTCTACATGTTTTGTAAGACTCTGAACCAGTATTCATTACCTAATAAAGTGAATGTAAAATGTAAAAGTTTTTGTGGAGTCAGCTTATGAGCTCATTCCTAAGGTATTTTAATTCCTTTTAATATTTTCAGAAATAACCTAGAATTCCACTGCAATATGTGTTTTCAGACAAAAACGCTGTTGAGGAAAAGCTTGAGGATATTCTTATAAACTGAATAAAGATATTGCAAAACAATGTAACGAAAATTGGACTTAAGAAATATTTTAAACAAAAGCATTCTACTAAATTCTGAAACAAAGCTATTTCAGTGTAATACCTAAGAAAGCTACGCCAAGCAAAGCTGAAATTTGAAATGCAAATGGTGAGTTTTGGAAATCAAAGCCTTTGGGGTAAGAATTACATCTTACATTTCCTGTTCCGTCAAGGCGGCCATGCGTGACCTTGGGCAAATCATAGAATCATAGAATCATTAAGGTTGGAAGAGACCTCCAAGATCATCGAGTCCAACCATCAACCCAACAACACCATGCCCACTAAACCATGTCCCTAAGCGCCTCATCTACACGTCTTTTAAATACCTCCAGGGATGGTGACTCAACCACTTCCCTGGGCAGCCTGGTCCAATGTTTAACTACTCTTTCAGTAAAGAAATTTTTCCTTACATCCAATCTAAACCTCCCCTGGCGCAACTTGAGGCCATTTCCTCTC
>NW_008824231.1:4884760-4912760 GCF_000699105.1 Pygoscelis adeliae | reverse complement strand
CGTGCTTGCGCGAGGCCTCTGTCTGGGTCGCCACATTCCTTCTGGCAACGGCTTTTGGTCGAGTAGACACCATGGCCGGTCCTCTTCTGGGAGGGCGACTACTACCAGTTGAGTTGGCCTCTAGAGCCAGGAGGGGGACTGCGCCCTGCCCGCTCACCTGCCCTGCGCGCCCTGCCTGCCTGAACTGCCGCGCCACGCCCTTCTGACGCACCACGCCCTGTTTGCCCGTCCTGTTCGCCGCGCTCCTGGGTCGCTCGCGCTCCCTGGGTGCTGCTCTTCTACGTGGGGAGGTTTGGCCGCCGCCCCTCTTGTCCCCGCTCACGCTGAGTCAGAGCTGCCGCTCGTCAGGGGCTCCCTCCTCCGGCTCGGGGTGGGGGGCTGGGGCACCCTCTCACTCCCTGCGCCTTTGCTTTTTGCAAAATCAAGACAGGCCTGACATCTACGGACCTGTCATCTCCAGATAAAGTATTGAAATAGAAAGTGCAAAACTCGCATGTGATGCTGGTATCTATTCTCTTCAGACTTCAAGACCTATTGTATTAATACCTGGTGATTTCTGTTAATTCCTAAATGGGAGCTGAACAGCTCTGAGAAAGCTGAAGTTAGTCCTTATTTGAGCAGAAGATTGGCGTAGATGATATCCCTTCAAACCTAATTTTTCATATGACTGTCTGCTAAACATCCCTGTGGTTCTTTTCCCTATTTGTAAGTGTTTTCTCCCTTACTTTGAGCAACTAGTTCATTGAGCCAACACCTGCCTTTTACTGGGTTTCTTAGACTATATAATACACAAACTATAATTCATAACCTAATCCCATAGTATACATAATCAAAAAATCAGGAGGGTATATCACTACGATGTTATTAAATGACTTGAAATCAGTTTCTGTCTTTGGAACTTGACTATACATCAGACTTCTGCAAGAAATTAATATATTTCTTCTGAAAATTATGCCAGCTATGTTAAATTACACTTTAAGCTGTACATAGCTAAGAGCTTCCTAAAAGTCAGCAGACATCTTTGCACTCAGCCATTCATATTGGCATATTTAGGGAACAAGTGCTGTAGCATTCCAAAATATGTGAGGAAAAATTTTCTTGGGTTTCAGGTAACTCATTCTTCTGCTCTTTCAGATATGCATGCTTTGGTCAACAGCTCTGAACATCATTTGCATGTTTTAATTCATGTTACGTCATGCTGAAGTGAATAGGGGAATATCAACAGTTACTGGTTCTTGAATGATAATGTACAGGCCAGCTGAAATTGGTGTGTTTGTTTAAAAATGTATTCTGATTTGAATTACCAAAAATTAATTGCAAATGGGGTCAGGGAATGCAACTGAAAAAATAAATTCATAAAAATACTTTCTTAAATTTTTAAATTCAGGAAAAATAGAAGGACATCAGCTTCCTTGTACAGTGGAATGTACAGTTAGTGACCCTGATTTGAGTTTGAATGTAGTCTATAAAAACAGTAATTAAATTTAGTGCACATACCTCCAGTATATCTGTGCACTTCATTTTATTTTTCATGTATGTGGAAAGATTCCTTTTGCTTGTGATGAAAAATATGACAGTGTGACATTTTCTTTAATTACAAACTCTGATGCGTTTAATAGCACAAATTTGGCCTCCAACTTGACAGTTCTGTCTCTTAGAAACAATGGTTAGACTCGAGGGCACCAGCTTGGTCATCAAGATCAATATTAGAAAAAATATAGCTTGTCAAGACCTCTTGCCCCGTATTGATTCAAATAGGGTACTGCAGAGAATTTAATAATGATGTTACAGCTGTTGGCCAACAAACAGAAGTTTCTTTCATTGATTTCAGCAGAGGCAGATGAATAACACAAAACCACAATTACCCTAGACACTGTAGTAAAACTTGTTACAGAGCTTCCAAAGCGTGCATTTGGGAGGTGTGGTGGTTGCATGGAAGAACTTTCAGGCAGACTAAATTGGATTCATGTTTGAAAGAACACAAATTGCTGAAACTGACTCAAGAGAAGGATTTTTACATTCTCTTAAAAAAGTATGCCTCATTTTGCCTAGAGGCAAAAAAAACCCTAGTTTTTCTAAGACTACATGAATGTTTTTTTTGGTGGGAAGGTGGTTCTCGCCCACATTTTTATCCCAAAGTAATGTAATTTAAAAAAATAAGATACTTAAAAAAGATCCCCATTTTTCTCAGTAACACTTTCTGTGTTCTGTCTCTTGCAATGCCTCCTCCTCAAATTGGAAATGTCAGGTATCATTCCAATACTGTAGTTTTAAACAAATAAACCCTTGTCATTTAGTCCTACACACTGGGAAAATTAAACTATCGTTTTTGAATCTTTTGTAAATAACAAAAGATTTTACAGAGCCTAGGAAGCTCTGAGCTCTTCATTTACCTTTAGTGCTTAGAAAAGTGCTTGGAAAGAAATTTTCCCATGGGTCAGAGAGCATTTCAAGGAAAACAGAAATGCCTCTTAGGATCTATTTTTATTTGGAATTTATTCTTTAGGTTTTTTATGATAATAGTTTAAGAGGAATTAGTTAACAGCAGCAGTGAGTAGTTAAAGAGGATCCTCTTTAGCTTACTGAAGGAAACAGGAAAAACCCTGCATCTTGGTGTATCACTCTTATTTTCACAGACAATGTTTTCCTCTAGCTTCATTTCCCTTATACTATAACAAATGGAACTTTTTAAAAGCTTGGAAATACTTTGCTCTTTTTTTTAAATTATTAATATGTATAATACTTTAATTTAGCAATTGTAATAATTGAAAATAAAAGCAATGACTATTTGTGCTATAAAATAATGGAAAATAATTATTTTTGCTGAAGGCCTGCTACGACACATGAAAAATTCTGTACCAGAAGAGAGTTAAGGACAGGAGGAGAGGAAAAAGCCCAGAATTTTCCTAGCTTTTTTTCCAAGAGACAAAATCCTTCCATCTCAGGAACTGATATTGTGCAACCAAGTTTTCTCTTGTTTTAAAGAGACAGACAGATAGTCACATATTCATACCAGTGGCCTTGTGGATGAAAATGTAGTGTTACTAGTTCCTACCTACTGAATCTGTACTCCATCCCCTTAGAAAAGCAGAAAACCTCTAAGGAGATGCATTTCCCCTCATCTCCTACAGAGACCAAAATTTTAACAGCAGCAGAAGCTAAGGCCCAGAGGGGCAGAGGAAAATGTCATATAGTCCTTCAGTCCCTATGTGCAGACTACAATCAGCAGAAGAAACTTCCTGCAAGCCCTCCAGTGCTCTAATCACTAGAGTATGGACTGGGACCAATGCTGGAACATGTTCACAGGGAGCTTTTACTCTTGCAGTGCTCATGCTCTTGCCAACAGTTTGTTTAGAAGCAGCCTCAATACACTTTCAACTCCATGCTGAAGTTAGTTTTGGCTTGTCTATTTTTTATTACACCACTTTTTTATTATGCTGACAAGATATGGGAATACAGCTGTATGGCAGATGACTGTTTAGATTATTCTACAATTTGCTTTGTTTAATAAGCCATATTCATTTGCTGGAACTCATAATTTCTATGTGTTATAAACAGCAATTTGTGTTTAATTTAGCCACATAGAATTGAGATACCACTGGGATACCTGGTTCAACATAGCTTAATCTTACTGAAAAAACCTCTTTCACCTAATGAAAGGACAAATTATATGAATGCGTCTTTCACTCTGTTCCTTTCAGTTGCACCTGAAAAAAGCAGCAACGTATTCCAGCCAACTACTGCGTCTGACACTTAAAGGTCCCTGATGGATCAATTATCTTCTAGTGGAATTTACTTCTCACTGTGCTACATGTGACTGTTAATTCAAGGTCTTCACTTACTTCTTTCTACCTTCTATGTCTATTACTCTTTTAAGACGTATTATTATTGCCTCATGTACCTGGAGGGCGAAACAGCAATCAGGGCTTCATTATACTTAGCATTACCCAATCCAGTAAGGATGGTGTTTGATGAATAACTTATTCAATAGCAGTGCTGGCCTAAACAGCACTGCACTCCCCTTCATCCTCCCCTGTCACAGCCCTTGGATGCTCATCCCAGGCTCTGATTTGATCACTTGGACACTGCCAGTGCAGGTACTGTGCAAACTGGAGTCAACCCTGGCTAAAAAAAAAGCCTATTGACATTCCCACCAAGAGAGGAATGACATTCTGCCACTTCTTGCCACTGACTGTATAAATTCTGGGATAAGGCAAAGAAAACAGGGGATAAAATGCTACCCTTACCCTCTTTTTCCTCTTTTCTGTTAGACAACATGAATAGGAACATGCAAATTATGTTCTGATCTTGCTTGATAGACCTTTTTTCCATCTGCAGTTTAAAATCAAAGTTAACTTCCCTCTTTTTAATTCCCATTATCCCACATATTTTTCAAGGTAAGTGGTAAAGTCTTTCCACTTTGACGCTAGGCACCATTTCTTGTCTGTTAGTCAGTTGTCTGTTTTCTGGATGATACCTAACTTTGGGAGTCAGGTACATCTGACTTTTCCCATCAGCTCTCACCTTTCTTCTGTACCCAGTTCTCTCTTTACCAAACAAGTTAGCCTCCCTGCCTGTTACATCATTCTGTTAGTTATGACAAAGAACAAGCTAGAAGTGCATTTTCAGTCAGAAATGCAGATGTTGTTTCAGCATCAAGAATGAAGAGGCAAGCAGAAGGAGTTAACAGGAACAAAAAATTATCAAGGACCAAGGAACAAGTCTAGAGAGAAAACATTTGGAAATACTTGAATCCCAATTTTTCTTTCACAACTTATTGTGTCTCATTTATTACTTACAGCATGTGGCAGATTAATGAGAAGTCATGTGATTTAAACACTCTGGCTAAATTACAACTAATGTATAGGGCAGAAGTAATAATAATCAAAAAATACTCAAGGACCATAAATGTTCAGGAGTAATTTGTTTGGTATGTTATGGGAGAAGCTAAAACTAGGAGGAAGAGATGAAATTAAGAAAAGAAAAATGCACATTAAATATTAGGGAAAACATTTTTCCAAGCATTAAATATTTTACATTATGGAATAATCAGTACCTACTGGGAAATTAAAGATGCTGTTTCTTTGAAGCATTTACATTTTCCTGGAAAGAGGTGTGAAACAATAGAGATAATTATGCTACAGTCACAGGTCAATCAATCAAAAAACCTAAGAAATTAAATACTTATTTATTCTAGTGAACTTGAACACGACATTCTGAATGCTGCAGACACCAGGAAGAAAACTGGAAGATATTTTACAAATGTATCAGGAGGAAGTCTGAAGCTGTCAAACTTTGGATGCAGAGAAAAATTGGAAGGGTGAACATTATATCAGAGAAAGAGGATAGGACAGTTTCTGTATATCAGTCTTAACTATGCTATCAATTACAACTGTTTACCATTGCAAGTGAACAAATAATAATATCTGTTTCGGTATTATGATTAGATCATTAAAACTTTAGGTAGATTAACAATAAATTCTTATCTGCATACATAAGGAGTGTTCCCTTTTCACCTGTATCAAGGTTTTGACTGTAACATATTTGCTAAACGTGTAATTTTTCTTGTGAAGACATGGACCTGATTTCTACCTCATGTCACATCTATATAAAGAACTCTGAATCCAAATCTCATGGGACCACCAAAGTCTATCACAATTTAAAAAGACACCATTTGTCATCTGTGTTAGTACATACTTTTAGCTCCCACAGGTGCTAAGCAAAAAGCATAAGCTTACAAAAACATTACTTTAAAATATAGCCTGATTCCTAGAGCTTTTAAACAAAACTGCTTATTTTAATAACTTGTCACCTATGAAAAAGTATAGGTAATGTGTCAAACTGTTTTGATTTCCTTACCTAAGAAACAGATATAACCTATTACATGTTATAATTGAATATAGCACATCAGTACTGAAAATTTTTAAGTCTCAACATGTACGATTATTACATTTTCTGAATAGTCACTGAAGAAATACTGGTTTTTGCATGTCCATATTTTTATGTTGGAACCTTTTTCACATGTATGCAATGACACTCATCTCCATCATTTTTCTACCTCTCATGATCCTTTACCCGCTCCTTTTCATCCAATAAATATTTTACCATCATTCCTTTAAAAGGACACAAAAGACTAGCACAGTATTTTAATTAATGATATGGTGGTCTCTCTTTTTACTGGAGCATAGAATTGTAATCTGTTATGGTTTAACCCCAGTAGGCAGGTAAGCCCCACACAGCTGCTCACTCACTCCCCCACCGAAGGGATGGGGGAGAAAACTGGAAGGGTAAAAGTGAGAAAACTCATGGGTTGAGATCAAGACAGTTTAATAGGGAAAGCAAAAGCCGCGCACGCAAGCAAAGTAAAACAATGAATTCATTCACTACTTCCCATTGGCAGGCAGGTGTTCAGCCATCTCCAGGAAAGCAGGGCTCCCTCACGCTTAACGGTTACTTGGGAAGACAAAACACCATCCCTCTGAACATCCACTCCCTCCTCCTTCTTCCCCCAGCTTTACATGCTGAGCATGACATCATATGGTATGGAATATCCCTTTGGTCAGTTGGGGTCAGCTGCCCCGGCTGTGTTCCCTCCCAACTCCTTGTGCACCCCCAGCCTGCTCACTGGTGGGGTGGGGTGAGAAGCAGAAAAGGCCTTGACTGTGTGTAAGCACTGCTCAGCAATAACTAAAACATCCCTGTGTTATCAACACTGTTTTGGTCACAAATCCAAAACATAGTACCATATGAGTTACTATAAAGAATATTAACTCTATTCCACCTCAAACAAGCACATAATAAAATAAAATTCAGGAAGTTGGTTACACTGAGTTTCATGTATAAATTCCAAGATCTTGATTTTTGGTCTTTTAGTTCCACAAAGGAACGGCTATACAGGATGAGACCAAAGTTCTATCTAGCCCAGTAAGCTGTAGGAAAATGACTCAATAATACAGACTCAGAAATAAGGCAAACCTATTGTGAAATCTTCACAGCTTCCAGGAATCTTTGATACAGAGATCTTTCATCAGAATTTGTCCTTAAAATTTGCTACATATGAAAGGCCAAAATATACATAAATATTTTTATAATATTATCCATAACAAAGGATGAATGTCTGAAGACAGTGGAAATCATTACTTGCCTAAAAATAGATCTTCTGCGTTTTATCTTCAATATTTTGCACCTCAAGACCGCATAATAGCATGTGAAGATGTCATTTGAATGATAGCAATTGCCTGAACATTAGCGTTCACATTGAACCCATTTGCACAATCACAGCCCAATTCAGCACATATCCATTGCTATTTATCTCCATTCTGTAGTTTCACCTGCCTTTTCCTTAGTATGAATAAATCATTAGAACAGATGGCAAAAGCTTACCAATAAAAGGCACTGTCATTCTGAGTGTAAGCCCACCATACTCAGTCAACATATATTTGCTAAAGCAAAACAGCACTTCTATGTTTTGGGGATGTATGCTGTTAGAATTGCTGATCATGTTATTTTAACAATTAACCTAAAAGGGAACTATTCACTCATTCCATAGAACTAGATCCTTTCACTACAATCTTTAGTTAATTACAGATGGCTTGTTCTGATTACGTTCACTTCTTTGAAGGCTATGCACACACAAACCACACACATACAATTTCATATCCTGTGGTGAGAGAACAGGATTCATTGTAAAGCAGCCAGATCTTGAAGATTAAACATTATTGAAATGCGGTGAGACTATTAGTCAAAGATCTTATAGATGTATGATTGTTTATGAATGCATTTAGCTGCAGCTCAGACTGGTAATCTTGCAATTGTTAAAACCTTTTGTCAGCATAGCAAAGTCAAGAGTGAAGTAAGGTATTTTCTGCAATCCTTTCTTTCTATAAGTAGTATGAATGGTGTAGCTTCACCATTGTTTTAAGTAATAATGATATGAGTTTTTTCACTATCTTTTTTTACTAGCACTCACACTGTAACCACCCATATAGTATAAAAATGTAGATATAAAAAGTGAATAAATATAAGGATAGCATAAACAAAAATAAAGATTGAAACAGTTGTCCTTGCTTTATCCCTAATACATCTCTGAACTGTCAGATTTCATTCCCATCCTTTGCATCCTTTGTGTATGATTGCTATTTCTCTCAGGTTGTGTTAAGACACTAACCTGGAGGAGGTATTTTTTATTTAGAATCAATTTTCTGTTTACATTTAAGTCCTCCAATGCCCCATTCAAGTCATCAGCTGAATATCATCCAGAAATCATAGCATGTTAGTGAAGTAGTACATACTGACCTTGTTTTATACTGATGTGCACCCTGCGCAATAATGCACTTTTCTACAGTACTAACAGACAACTTGTGAGTCAAAACTGTAAGAATAGTCCATGAGTAAAAAGGCCTGGGCATGTATCCTTAATCCTATCTTGCCATAAAGCGAAAGGAATAAAAAATTTGCATAGCTTGCTTTCAGGGTTTTTTTAGATCTGATGTAGTGTGAATTTATGTAGAGATGAAACATTTGAGTTCTGTGATTTGCTGATTAATATATTCTATAAAAACTCAGTGCACCCATTGAGGGTTAACCATTCTGGGACCTCACAACCTAGATTATAATGAAATAGGCATTATTTCATTTTCTCCAAGTGACATATTTCTCAAATTTGTGAACTGCATAAACAAATTTTGACTAGGATTAATGCCATTACTGAAAAAAAAATCTGATAAGTTAAAAATGTTTTAATGGAACTTTTAGAAGGCTTTTGAAGTGAATTTAGTGAAGATTAAAGTGAGAGATTTGACAGTCCTAGAGCCCAAACTGAAAAAAAAAATCCTAATTAGGATTCATCAAGAGATGAAGAATTTATCACTCCCAATATCTGATCAATTATTAAAGTGTCATGCCATATTTTTTACTAGAATTACTCTGGATTTAAATTCCAGATATTGGCTATCATTACACCTTTCCTGGCTAAATTAAAGAGTCTTTTGGTATTCATTATTTTCTCTTCATGAAAGCATGACTCTCGGAAATGTTGAAAAATGTGCTTGGCTAAATTGCACTAAGACCTTTAATACACTATAAACGTGGTTTAATGATAGTACAATCTTGCACAAAATGCTTATGAGTACTGAACAATTACTTGCAGATATCTGACCAGTTAATTACCCGTAAGCATTTGGCTCATTTACTTACATAGCAATACTTGTGTTTTAAGCAGAAATATCAAAAAACAAAATATTAAATCTGATTCTTCTAACCATTCAAATATCCACCTTTACCTGTGTGGAAGATTTTGGAATGGAATTCTATGAACATAAAAAATGAGAATTTACAAAGTGCAGAATCTGGAATCATGTGAAAAAAAATACAAGAACATTTGGGTTCATAAGGTCTAAGTGAAATTAAAGCAGTGTAATGAATATGCATTGACATCAAAACATCTTTGATATTCATCATTTTTGCTGTCATCAGATGATGAGTTATAGGACTGTATCTATGCTTAAAAATTGATTAAATGAGTAGCTGAAACAATCTGAGTCTAAATACCATATAAAATATTTTGAATTTTATTTCAAATACTCAGATTCACACAGAAGGAGAGAACTACTGCCGAGGATTTTCAGTGTAAGTTTCAGCTGACCACAGACTATTGTTCTGATGCCTTATAACAAGTCATAAACTAGCTTTGACTGTGAGCATCACATGTCCTGGGGTGAGTCCCTTAGCATGATTTTCTTACTAAAAGATGTATATATATGATCATAGTTCATAAGTGTGTGTGTGTGTTTCTGTGTGCGGCTCTGTTTAATTCATATTCATATGCCTGTTTCCTCTCCTCCCCCATCCCGTGGTCAATATCTACCAAAAAAAACAGGTAAGTAGAAATCTTGATATTACTAAGAACTCACAAATCTTGTCAAAATCAGAATTCCTTAGGTGAAAAGAGGAGAGAGACTTTGTCAGTGAACCTAATGAGAGACCCTATGGAGGAAATGTGTAGTGTGAGCTTTTTCTTGACTGGGCTTCAAATAATCCAATTGGTGCAATGATGTTATAAATGTTTCAACAGCAAGAAGAGTTGTCAGCCTCAGTTAGCACCTTGATAGACATGCATAAGTTTGTACAGGACTCAAATCTGTGGGAAAAATAGACTTCATTCATTCTCTTGCTCAAATAGCTACTTTTTCTTTGGAATTCCTTTTCATTCCTGGTCTGAGTTTATATTTTTAGGGATTGGTTGTGTGGAGACAGCACTGGTTATGCCAGCATCGGGTTTACTAGTTGAACTCCTTTACACTTTAGCCACTACATTCCAGACTGAGAGTGGCTTTTTCAGCATTTCTTTTTTTTTCTTTTTTTTTTTTTTTCAAGGCAGCAAAAACTAAGATAGCAAAGAGATTATGCAGTGTGCAGTGTCTGGGTATTACAGCTGTTGAGCTAGGAATCTCCCTTCAGTCCTATTGTCCACAGTCCTCATGCAAGCAGTTACACTGTGGAACTCAGTATTTTAGTCCAGACTTCTGTTGCAAGGATGTGGCTTCTGGTCCCTGATTCACTCTGACATAGACTCCTGAACAAACTCGTGTCGTTTGTCAGGAACCAACAATAGACATATGTGGCATAAGGGCTATATCTCATACCTGCTACACTTAGAAGAGTTTGAATTAAACTCTTGTACTCACCTTGGAGAAAAATATGATAAAACATTATTGTATGGCAGAGTAAAGAATTATTGATTATGGAATTTAGATGAATAAGGATGTTATCATTACAGTTTACTTAAATGCTGCTTCTTGTTGTTGTTGTTGTTGTTGTTGTTGTTGTTGCTGGCTTTTAACCTGACTCTGCACTTATTGAAATTGATCTCTTATTTAAACAGCTTGAGAGTTTGAGCCCAGGTAAGGTTCTCCAGAAAAAAAAATGCTGCTCAACTCTATAAATGACTACTAACTATTAGAAGTTATAAAATTCTATTGTCTAGATAATGTGCAGGCTAAACTTTGGTGTACTGAATTATTCATAACCAAACAGTACTCTCTGGAATGGTTTCATGTTTACAAACCAGACATTTTAGAATTAGCACGTATCAGCAACCACATTTCCGTGTGCTACATATAATGAGGCAAAATTGATAGCAGACTTCGATTAAGAGACTCCAAGCTGACTGTGAATATCAGAAGTAGTTTGTTCAGCTGATTGGAGGAAGAAAGCCAATGACTTCAAGCACTTTCATCCAACTAGTCAGAAAATGATTACCAAGATCATGGAAACAAATCACTGTTGAACTCACTCCTTGGGCCAGGAAAAGATTTCAGCAAAAAATACCTGAAGCAGTGGCACTCACTTGCTTTTTTTTTCCAGACTTTTGTTATTTTGCTTTATAATCTTTGGTAGGAATGTGGTTTTTATAATTTGTTTCACTGTAAGGCTCTCATTGGCACTTCCAACTGATCAATATTTGTGTTTCTCAAGCAGTCCAAGAGCCATACTCCAGAATCAACTGACTTTTTTTTTTTTTTTTAAATCATTACTTTTTGAATGGAAACATGCTGTTCACTGAAGTAAATACTGGAGTGCAATTTCCCATCCAGAAGACAGCATAAAAATGGAATATAAAGATTGCCTATTATGCTAAGCCATATTCTGTCATTATTTCTTTGTATATCAATTCCTGTCTGTCCATCTCCTGCCTTTCACTTTTACATTTTAAAGTTATGTGTAGAATATGATTATATATTATATATGTTATCCATAAAAAGCCATATAATTTTCCTGTTTTGAATGGTTATATTAATACTTTTTCCATATGTGTGAATAGATTGCATAAAAGCTTTTTTCATTTCACTACATAAGCATAAATACATGCAAAACTATAATACAGAGCTCAACCCTTTCAATTAGCTTGGTTCTTCTGTATATAAAATCATAGAACTTATCCAGCTTTTGAATCCAAATAAAGATGTTGATGCGTCATAGACACAATTCACAACAGTAATGTAAGCAACTTATTTAAAAGTGGCTGTAGACTTAAAAAATGAGATGGAAAAGTTAAATCAAGTAAGTTTCAGTAGATTTCTCTTTTTGTTATCATCTCTGACGTAGAAAGTTCACTGACAAAAAGTGAGGGCAGAGCGAGAATTTCACACATGATGAAATACATGGTTTGATGAACAGGTTCAAAGAAAGCATTTCATATAATATGAATATATAAGAAACAAAGCAAGTAACAGGGAAGAAAAGTCCTGACTGATAAAGGAGAAAGTAGCTTTAGTATTGGTACGAGGAATGTTAAAGGAAGCCACAAATCTGCTGGTGATAATGATCTGGATACAAAACCAATACATTTAAGTATGAAGAAAAACAGTTGTGAACTTGTATGGGTTTTGTGGGGTTTTCGTTGGGCTTTTTCTTCTCCCCTCCCCCCCCCTTTTTTTGGCAGTGTTGTAGTCATGAATCCTTTCAGAGCATTACCCTTATCTGCTTTTGAAATGAAAAATTGAGATTCCTGTTTCTACCAATAAATGTCTACTATGTTCTTAAGGATAAATTTGTGCAACAGCATCAAGAAAATAACTAATAGGAAAAACCTTTCAAACAGTGCTGTGAGTATGTTTCACATTCTCCTTTATATTTGGAATCTGGGATAAAAGAGGTTTTTCTTTATGTCAGCCAGTGTCCTATCAGCAGGATATCCAGACTGTGTGTGTTACCTAGATGTCATGAAAGTACCCACTGCCATGAAAGTATCTGACATCATACATTCAAAAATACATAGACTAAAACACTGGAAGATTAGCATACACATTGATGAAATTTATGAGTGACAAAATTTCAATAAAAGTCCAAAGATGAAAAGTAAAGATTTCATTAGTAGAATACAATTAACTCCCCCCCTCCATCATAAAAGTCCTGCTGTAATGGAAACCCATTTCAGAAACACTGTCAAAGGGGCTGTCCTCTATATCAGTCTCTTGTCTTCTCTTACAGGTTACCTTTTCTATGCCTGTTTACACTTTTACAGATGAGAAAGTAAAGTTTTGGTCATTTGTTTTCTTGCTTTTTCAAATCACAGACTCTGTACTACTACATAATTTTTCATCATTATTTTGCCTGTTTTTGCATCTATTAAAGGGCATCTTTGCACTCCATTTCATTACAAATGTAGTTTTTTAAAGTATATATAACTGAAAAAAGGAGGCAGTAATCACAGATTTTCTTTTTCTGGTAGGAGTTTATTTCCATTAAGGCTTTTGCTTCTCAGTTTGCTTACGTTCCTCTCAAGTCCTTCCATCCAGAGTTTATGCCTGCTCTGAGCTTCCAGCCAAGCTGTTATCCATTATTCATTGTCATCCTTCCTATGCCAGATTTTTTTTTTAATTACCCCACACCTCCATAACTTAAATAAATGAGAGTTATGTTGATAACGTATTATCCAATGCAAAAACATCGTCAGTGCAAAATGAAATTGGGGGGTTTCCCTGGAAGAATATTAAGTTGTAAGAGGAAGTTTTATATCTAACAAATAAAACTTTTCAAACTTAAGCTTATAACTCTTTGTAAAATATCAGCAGCAATTAACTGTTCAAAATTGCTCCATGAATACCTCTGAAAGGACTTTTCATGAGTTTTTTTCAATTCTTCTTAAAAAGGGACAGATATTTTTACACCTCAGAAGAGCAGCTGCAGCAGTAATAAAAGTTTGGACTTCTCATGTCTTTTGATCTTAAGGTTACCACATAATGCAAGGTATTTTTGTTACAACATGGATTTCATATACACAAAATGTTAATCTATGCTTCACTTTAACTTGTGAATGCCATTTGATATTAGTTTGTTGTTATTTTTATTATTTGATTTACTATATTACCTAGTTCTGAATAATGATATTTTTTCACCAAGAACAATGAATAATGTAAACTACAATATTTCAATATACAAAGTATGTCATAATCATTTTCCAAATAGGGGTACATAGTTTTTATGTGCACTTTCATCCATCAACACCTACAAAAGGGATTTTGTTCAATTCTATGGAAATACAAGAGAACCATATACTTGAAAAATTACACTGAAATAAACAGCCTACTTGTGCTTAAGCATATTTAAATTCAATTCAGTTCAATTAAACTGAATTGAAATAGGGCAGAACACAATTATGAAACCTCCTAGATATGTCAAGTCCTTTCCTTTCTGTTTTTATTCAGTTATTTGCTTGTTTAGGTCTTTAAAACTCTTAGGCAGCCACAGACGAAAAGTCCATTTTAGGTAACAAGAAAGAATAAAGTGTAAAAACAGATATCATGACTTGACATCTTTAAAATAAAGATTCCTGATAAAAGTAAGTTTCCTGCATGTATAAAATTGCTTCATTTAAAGGTTAACTTTGATATTAACTGAGATTTTAACTTGCTGCATGTGTGCTTTATAGTGTCACATCATTGTATTTTCATGAAAGACAGAGATTCCTACTTCAGAAGACTCAATAGATTTGAGGTTAAGATACTGAGACTAATAAGGTGAACGTGGACTGCCATCATTTATGGTGTTGGCTGTAAGTCCAGGCAGCAATAAGTAATTTTTTTTATTCAGTTTGGGGGAAAAAAAAAACCAAAACCCACAAGGTTTGTTTTCATGCAGAAGAAAAATGAATTACAAAAGCTCATCATTTTTCATGAAATTGAAGTTTTGACTTCTAACCAGAAATAGAATAACATATTGTGATTCATAATGACTGATGAGAGACTGAGATGTGCTTCAAAATTAGACCAGAGGCCATATATCACGAATATGGAATTTTTGAGCATTTTTGGCAAGTTCAAGTGAATGAATAAACCTAAAAGATCCTGCCATAAATGGGCATTAATTAGCAAAGCACTAATCAGTTTAATAATGTTTTTCTGATTTAACCCATCTGCAGACCTGGCCAAGGGTTTTGCACATGTTACAAGTACATTGAAGTGCTCTGCTCAATTTCTTTATTTTAGCACATTTCCTCAAGATTACAGTCATCACAAAGAATTGGCAATTTATTCAATTTCATCCTGAATTGCAATTAGGATCATATCTTCAAAGACATAATTTTGACATGAAAATGTAAAAATGAAAGAAATGTTCAATTCTGTTACCATGGGTATGACCACAGCACTTTGAAGCACTGACATATACTTCCGTAAATCCAGAATTAAAGGTTCAGAAATTTACTCCATTTATTAGTTAATAAGTAGATATTTCAAACATAGATCTTCTATAATTATTACGTCCTCTATCCTTTATATACTACTAAAATATTTTACTGTATAATATGGGCATATATATAATATCTATTATACTGAGATGAAATATTTATCTGCTAAATGGGAAGGAGATATTAAAAAGAGCCAATGTTTTAGTTACTTAATGGAAACTAATTTTTTAATAAGCTTGTTATGTGTATGTGGTATGTAGAAGGTAAAGTCATCATGAGGACAGTTTTTGGGAGGGGCAGTATCTCCTCTCAGCATGCCCCAGGTCAGTTCAGCTGAACATAGCCAAAACTGAACTGAGATTTCTTCCAGAACTTTCTCTATTTTCAGGTCCTGTTGTCCTCCTTGCCATTAAAATACAGATACTGCAAAAACACAAGGCTAGGGGAAACATTAAAGTTTATCTAGTGTATTATCCTATCCATAATTTCTATTTAATTTACTTTCATCTTACTTTAAATATCAAGCATTTACCCACTGCAGTGTTCTAAATCTGCTCTTTAGTCTCTTGTCCCCTGAAAGCAATGCATTTCTTTCCTGTTCCAAGTCCCTACTTAGTTCGACATGTCTGTCTACAAAAGATATCCTATTTTTCCAACTTTGCTTGCTTTTATATTAGCACATAATGATAACACCAACCTTGCTTTCTCTTATATTAGCATATAATAATAACAACAGACAATAACAGCACAGTTACTAATACATTCAAAACACATGCAAGAAGCTAAGTACTATAATATCACCAAGGACGGAAGGAAAGAAGAACTGAAGTATAGATAAGAGCAATCAGTGATATGGATTTTAACATCTCTGGAAGTTGTAAGATACCACAGTTGTGAAGATAGCATAAGAATGTGGAAGAATAAAACAGATTTTCTAGTTTTACTTTACTGTTGCGTATAACTTTGAGGACCAATTTGTCAACTTCTGTTTAAAATATTTCCATGCTGATTCTGCTACACCGACCATTTCATTTGAATTGATCTACACTATTGCAGTCTTCCTTTATATCCCCTTTCATTTCTTGTCATAGTAAACTGATAGTTACCATGACTTTAACAGTAGATACGCAGCCTAATCCACTGCAGACTGAAGTCTGTTACAGACTTTTCTTTGACTACAATGAGCTGGATTATGGCAGTATTGGTTTTCAAATAAAAATATTTGTGAAGGATTCAGAGACATCAGGCTGAATGCTGGACAGCCCCATATCATTTGTTCGATACATTCCATTATTTGTTATAGTTTCTGTTCTGTTGTCAGTTATTTGCCAGCTTTTGAAATGTTGAAATTAAGAAAGGAAAGTCATCATTTACTGGATTCTATACCATGCCTTCATGTTGTGTCCTCAAAAAGATACTTCAGCTTTTCAGCCTTGCACAGTTCAAAAGTCTGCATGACTTTGCATTAAACTTCTAAATCAAAAGTCATGTTTCATCTGGGATTTCAATTATAAAAGTACAGTTTCCACCAACCATGCTTTTATTAAGGAAAAAAAGAAAAGCTAGTCATACTATGATCAATGTGTTAGCCACCTCCAGAAAGTGTACCTTCTCTGGACCTTCTCTGAATCATCCTATGGAAATTCTTATTTTTGTCTTCTGACTCTAGAAGACACCTGGCTAATTTATATTCCTTAAATAGATGCTTAATGTCAAGTATTAACAAGGAAATTAATAGAAGAGCAACAAAAATACTACTGATAGAAGAAAAGAAACTGTGCTGCATTGAGTAGAATGCCAAATAAATTCCTTCAGAAAAAGGATAATGATGAAGGTATGCCATACACTGTAACAGACACTTGAAATATCCCTATGGTAAAGAAAAAAATAAATGCAAAAAATGTAACAAAGATATCAGGTTGTGATCATTTTCAGTTCAATAATTCAAGAAAATAATAATCCAAGGGCCAATGCCTAGAAAATGACTGCAGAATCTATATTAATTCTTAAAGTGTGTCTAAAATCAAGTAGAAGGGGTTTGGTGGAGTTTTTAAATCCATTTTATTCTATATGACTCTTGTGCATTCACTGAACATTAATTTGCTTTTATCAAGCAAAAGAAATAGAGGCTGGTTAAGTACCAACAAAACATTGACAATAGTGAATAATACAAATATGAAAAAAGAAAAGGACGGAAAAGCAATTATGCAAGAGTACTTCTTACAGGGGTTCAAGGGACTATCTCTTCAGCATACACTGTAACAGACACTTGAAATATCCCTATGGTAAAGAAAAAAATAAATGCAAAAAATGTAACAAAGATATCAGGTTGTGATCATTTTCAGTTCAATAATTCAAGAAAATAATAATCCAAGGGCCAATGCCTAGAAAATGACTGCAGAATCTATATTAATTCTTAAAGTGTGTCTAAAATCAAGTAGAAGGGGTTTGGTGGAGTTTTTAAATCCATTTTATTCTATATGACTCTTGTGCATTCACTGAACATTAATTTGCTTTTATCAAGCAAAAGAAATAGAGGCTGGTTAAGTACCAACAAAACATTGACAATAGTGAATAATACAAATATGAAAAAAGAAAAGGACGGAAAAGCAATTATGCAAGAGTACTTCTTACAGGGGTTCAAGGGACTATCTCTTCAGTCTCTTAATTCTGAGGACAAGACTGAAGAAAGAGTGCATACGATTCTTTGAGTGAAGGAAAACCTCTCTCCATGAGAGATGCTACAGATCGTTGTTCGCTGTTTCCAAGTGCCTATTTCAATAAAAAGAAATTGAAAAATTATATCAACTAGTAATTCAGGCATACTGCCTGTTATCAGACCCCCTTGGTATGGTAATGAATGCTCTCCTCAAACACTGATCAACTTCTTCATTCTTGACCTGCTCTTAGATCTTGCTCTTAAGGAGAGCTTGTGGACGATCACCATTTAGGGCTTATTACAAAATCCACTTGAACCCCTCGAGTTGAAGGATTCTCCTTATTAATTCCTTGCCAAGGAAAACCTTTGACTAACTTCGACCACCAGAAACACTTCTTTAATGAGGTATCTATCAGAGCTATATACACTGACAGCTTGTACTAGCCTGTGCCTCACATTGAGATTGACTCCTTGCTGCCTGCAAATATGACATTGTTAAAACTGTACAATCAAGAATTTTCTATGCCTACAGAAGCTTTCCAGAGTCTTTTGTTCCTATGGAGTACAGGGAATAAAGATGCAGGGGAAAGAATAAGGGGAAAGAATAAGGAATTGACAACATAATTCTGTAGACCTAAGATGTGTTTTTAGATTATTTTTGCCAGTGCATTTAGCAGTAGGGGACAATGTCCCCAGTCTTCACAGTGTCCTTTTTCTATGGTCTATGTATTGCAGACTCCAGGGTGGGTATTAGTAGCTATCACGGAGATGACCATGTCTCTCTTTTTCCTCTGGGAAGGAAGATATTCATAGATTAAAGTTCCACTGCATAGACATATGTAAAAATAATACATAAACCTCTTTACAGTAATATTCTGTTGTTTTTGCAGATTTCGAATCAGTCCCATTTCTAAATAGAAATTTGTTCCTAAACTTCAGCTGAGAATCAAATAAAATAAGATGTTACCTCGAGTATCTCTAAAACTTTTCAGTGCATTGCATTTTTTTTTTTCTTCCCAATTAATTGAAAAGCCTATGTATGATTTAAAAGGTCTTCTAGCTGGTCCACACAACAGGCTGTAAAACAAAAATATGTAATTTCAGACTGCTGAATCTAGCCAGTGAAGCTTGGCAATGTCTTGCTAACCTCATCCTGAAGTAATCACAGACAGAAAGAGAAATTTTCATTTTATCTAGCCTGAAATACACTGTTCTCTATCTAGCTACCTATCTGTATGACCTATATGTATTTAGTTATTCTATTGTAGAGATCAGATATTCTAAACACATATCTTATGATTTAATTAACAAATTAGTGAGCACTGTAAAGCTGACCTTCACCACTTCATATGCAAAAAATTCTCTTTTTATAATTGCCCTTTTTAAACACAGAATATTATGAGTATGTTATTAATCTGCAGAAGATATAAAGAAGCTGGAGAGCATGAGGTTTCTGAAGATTTTTTTTTCGAAAGTAAAATTTTCAGGCAATTGAAATGTAGATGGTAAAAAAAGTTTAGACTGACATCATTAGAAGATCCCTGGTAATGGAAGAGAGATGGCTGATATACTGAACCAGTTTGTATGGAAAAAATAAAGCTGAAGCCATTACAGTAGGATCTGAACTAGGCACTGTGCAAAGTATTGATTATTCCAGAGTTAATCGTTTATATAAGATTAATATAGTGACTCTAAATGCTTTGAGTCTCTGAAACTTACAGAAGGGAAGGGAGGGAAAGTATCTAGGGGAAGATAGATCCAGTGGTCTTACCTACAAACAGAAGGGGGAAAAAATTGTACCAAAAAATATTTATATATGAAGGTAAGAATTGAAAGCCCATGCATGTCTCACTGTTATTACTTATTTTTGAAGAGCCTAAGAAAAGTCTAAGAAAAAATAAATCACAATAAGTGACTATTATCTGTGTTGTGCACATGAAGGTTTGTTTATAACTCTGGGAATTATGGTATCTAAGTATTCATTTCTAGTTTAGAATACCTGCTCTGCTGTAACACTGGCACCTGCATGACATTTATGGAAATAAACACAAGAGAATGCATCTTCCCTTCCTCTCACACAGTAGGGGTAAGCAAAGCATAAAAAATCAAGCAGAACATTATTTAGAGACAGTAAGATGTGTGGGTTTTCAAACTATTTTAGCGTATTGGAATACTACAGTGAAAGGTTGGATTTTCTTATTGCGATCTTTTTCTGTTTCTACAAGCAACAGCAACAGAGAGAGAAAAAAAATAGAAAAAATGATAAATCAGTAGTTTTACCACCCAAGAAGAATAGTGTCATTCAAGACAGAAAACGCCACCTACCATGACAAGAAATCTGACAAGTCTATCCTGGTTTTGGTTCCATTTTCAAGTACTTTATTTTGTTGCATATTTTTTTATGCAGAAGTTATGTATCATATGCAGACCTAATGTCTTTGTTATCACTCAAGATGTTGAGAAATTAAAAATTAAAATAACCCATTTTGCCAGTTACATTAACAATAAAATAAGTAGACAAAACTGCAAAGAAGTCTGTGGTTTAGCTTACTTAAGGAAAATATCCCAGAAGGCTCTAGCAATTTGGATTAGATCTGAGTTTTAAGGATGCTCACATGTCCTTTTAGTCCCCACCAGGTATCTAGTGAAGAGATGCAAATCAGAAAGAAAAATCCAGATTGTGGGTGAGATACTGGCCAGCTACTGAAAGTCCATGACTTTGTATAGTGTCCCATAAATGAAAGTTTATGGCTTTGCTTTAGAGTACAGTGACAGCTTGGGTAAGCATCTCCATTTTTCAGTAGTCCTGTTTATTAAAAAGATGAAAAGGAAATACAAGTATCTTATTTCTCTTCTTTGTCTGGTCTCCTTAGCTAATATTTAAGCAAGTAATCACTATTGCTACAGACGCACATGATAGCTATGACCATATGGGTAGGATTTGCCATATATTTTGTCACAGTAGAGAAAAGCAAAACTGAAAACTGACTGAAAACTCATTAAAGCCTCATAAATAGATAGATAGGGATGGAGACATGGATAGAAAGAAAGGCAGTTTCAAATACTTTTTGATTCTAGACAGGGTTAGATCATGTTTTGAATGAAAGGGGAAAGGTGGCTTTTACATTATAACTAAACACTATCTCCCATAACTGTTTCAATTTGACATATTCTTAATTTGCTGTATCACATGGTATATCAACTATTTCCTACTGAACCTGGCAGCATTCTTGGAAAAGGAGAAGTGATATAGGTCAAAGGAATGGGAGGATGTAATGCTGTAACATTTCTGTCATTCATTTCTACAACAAGCTTCATGAGACAGCACTTCTGACAGCAAATCCTGTCAAAATAAGACTCCTGAATAGATAATATGAAGTTTGTTCTGTGACTTCTTGCCCAGGAAAAAATAAAATTCCCAATAAATTTAATTTACCCTTTGATTTCCTTATACAGTCATGATGTCCAGATGACTATACAGATGGTCACTGCATTGGCAAAAGTTAAAAAGAATACTTGTAAAACTTACTTAATCTCAAAACTCTCTCATAACGAAAATTCCAGGCAATTGGATAAGGTCATTAGCCTAGTAAATAAATCAGAAAAAAATATTCATTGTTAAGGTCACTCGATTAACAGTTGGCAGTAAAAAATGCACTGTTTCAAAGTTATTTTCCCTCTAGTTTATTACATTCATCATAACTAAAATAACGTTATAAAAACAAGTCTGTTCAGACTTGGGGTTTATACTCCTTTTATACTATAAAATACGTATTTCATGACTCACTTAAAGAGCCACAAAACTCACATAACTTCATAGAAATTAGGCTAATATACATCACACTTTTATAAGTTGAGCATTTCAGAGTGCCCGTGACAGTTAAGGTTCAAAACCAACACCTAGAGCTGCACCACGGCCCACATGGGGAACAGGGTTGTCCCACCACCCCAGGGCCTAAGTAACTAAACCCGAACCCTCCCAGGCAAATGTTCGTCTAACCTGTATTTGAAGTCTGTTATTCTGCCTTGCTTCAGTCTTGTCCTCTCTAGACTAATCTGAGTTTGATCTTCTTTCACTGTATGTAAGAGCATTCGTGCCAAGGTGTTAGCAGCGGGGGGCTGCAGGGGCAGCCTCTGTGAGGAGAGGCCAGGGTTCCCCCATGCTGGACACAGATGGTTTCAGCCAGTTTCAGCCGGCTCCAACAGACCCACCACAGGACACAGCTGAGCCCATGTCGTGGTTTAACCTCAGTCGGCAACTGAGCACCACGCAGCCGCGCGCTCACTTCCCCCCCCCAGTGGGATGGGGGAGAGAATTGGAAGGGTAAAAGTGAGAAAACTCATGGGTTGAGATAAAAATGGTTTAATAGGTAAGCAAAAGCCGCGCACGCAAGCAAAGCAAAACAAGGAATTATTTCACTACTTCCCATGGGCAGGCAGGTGTTCAGCCATCTCCAGGAAAGCAGGGCTCCCTCACGCGTAACGGTTACTTGGGAAGACAAATGCCATCACTCCAAACGTCCCCCCCTTCCTTCTTCTTCCCCCAGCTTTATATACTGAGCATGACGTCCCATGGTATGGGATATCCCGTTGGCCAGTTGGGGTCAGCTGTCCTGGCTGTGCCCCCTCCCAGCTTCTTGTGCACCTCCAGCCTTCTCAGTCGGTGGAGCATGGGAAGCTGAAAAGTCCTTGACTAGTATAAACACTACCTAGCAACAACTGGAAACATTTGATGTGTTATCAACATTGTTCTCACCCTAAATCCAAAACACAGCACTGTACCAGCTACTAGGAAGGAAATTAACTCTATCCCTGCTGAAACCAGGACAGCCCATCAGCCAAGGTTGGGCTGCCTCTGGGAAGACATAATTAACAAAGGGCAAAAACGCCACATAGCTGTGTGTGTGTGGGGGGGAAATGGTGTGAGAAATGATCGGCTGACACCAGGGCCAGTGAAGATGAAGGGGAGGAGGTGGTCCAGGCACCAGAGCAGAGATTCCCCTGCAGCCTGTGGAGAGGACAGGGGTGGATCAGATACCCTCACTGCAGCCTGTGGAGAACCCCACACTAGAGCAAGTGAATATTCCCTGAAGGAACTGCAGCCCATGGAGGAGCAAGGGAAAAGTATGAGTAGAAGGAACTGTTAAGGACGGACTGCGACCCCCATTCCCCATCCCCCTGCGCTGCTCAGGGCAGGGAGGTAGAGAGTTAGGGATGAAGGAATGACTGAGCCTGGGAAAAGGGGATGAGGGTGGGGAAAAGGTGTTGTATTAATTTGTCTTTGATTCTCACATTTCAAATCCATTTTAATTGGCAATAAATTAAATTTTCTCCAAGTCTAGACAGTTTTTCCCATGATGGTAATTGATAAGGGATTTCCCTGTCTTTAACTTGACCCACGACTTTTTCCATCTTATTTTTTCTCTGCTGTCCTGTTGAGGAGGGGGAGTAAGAGAGTGGCTGGGTGGAGGTCTAGCAGCATGCCAAGGGCCACTGCCCACAGTATAAAAGATCAGAAAAGTGGGGGAGAAAAAAAAGAATCCCAAACCCCACAAGAAAAAAATACTACTTGATGCCTAGATTATGTCTTCATAATATATAGTTTGACAACTAAGCACATTTCAGGGAGAGCTTATGAGAAGAAATATATGGTTTCATTCTGTGCCTCACTGGTAATGTCAATCTGTAAAGGTAGACTATGACTTCTGCTACATCTCCATCATTCCATAGCCCTGATACTATGCTACTATTGAAAATCCATTAGTGCAAAAAGGACTAATGGATGCATGCATAATTTGGCCTTTATCTGTGAGGAAGGACTTGCTGAGAATGTTACTTGGTTGTCCAAATCTATGCAGTTTTGGAGCTGCTAATTTTTTGAAGGAAAGTGAGCAAATTTTATATGGAAATCAAGGATTTCAGTGACTACGTAACTGTCCCATACTTTCCTTAGACAAAATCAACTTTCACAGCAAAACTGGACTTTGGAAGGGCAAAACCATCATTCAGATTAAATGTAGATATTAGGTTTTGAAAAGGGAAGAATAATTATAAACTGCATTTTCTTTCCTTTTTTTTTTCCCCAAAAATAAAGGCTTATGCTTGAGGAGTTTTCCTTTTATATATATATTTATTTACTTTATTTTTTAATATCAAACATCATCCAGGAGCCAAGCTTTTATTCCCAAGCCATCATAGTCAAGTTTCACAACAGAATGCATTTGCATAATTTCAAGAAGAATGTTGTCAGAAATTGAAACCTATGTAAGAATAAAACAAATTGCCCTTGTGAGAGGTTCTATTCTATATGCACAGGTCAATTTTGACCTATAATTTCCATTTGTGCCAGTGTAGGATTCAGGGCTCTATTGGTCTTAATGGTTTCTGTAGGAAATGGCTTTAGGTTACAAAAATTGGTATTCAAATTTTCTTTGTTTGGGGCTTTTATTTTATTTTTCAGATCACTATTTTATTCTAGTCTATTTAGGATTTCAAGCTGTGCACGTCACTGTAATCATCTGAACCTGGTCCCCAAAGCCAAAAGTGCTTGCAGTCTCCTCAATCATTATCATTAAGGTATAGCTGTGAAACTATCAGAGCTTTGTTTTAATGAGCGGCATTTCTTGTTCTAACAAACCTCAGTGACAATTCTCATCTCAGTCTTGTGAAAGCAGAAGAAACACAGTGCTGCTGAAGATTTTTGTTTTCTCTTTTACTGTCTAATCTGTTCCCTATTACAAGTTTGTAAGGGCAAAATGTATTTTTTTTAATTTTACTGCATTGCAACAAAAGGCCCAGTGACACTAACTCTGCAATCAGAAGCCAGGGCTGTATGCTCAGTTAGAATGAACTGGTGTAACTCTACTTGCTTCACTGGACTGGCATAATTTCATATCAGATACAAAACCTCAGCGATAGCCACTAAATTAGAAAACATAGCAGAGTCCAGCCAAAGCATCACTGACCTGTTTTCCCTTAAAAAACTGCAGATAGGAAAGTATTTTAGGTTAAAAAGGATTATTTTAATATAGCAATTTCCCTGAAATCAACTCATTAGACACACAAAATTTATAATGACATTATCAAAATGTCTTCAATAAAGAAATAAGATAGATCACCACAGTGAATTAACACACTTGAATAAGAAATGTGCTGCTGCCTGCTGCACAGAACAACAGTTGGATTTGGCTGTATGTGTCAGATCACATCATAATTACTAAAAGCACTAACTTCTCTGATATGAACAGAGCAGACAAAGAAACCTCCTTGGAGAAGATGTTTATCCCAAGGATAAATGAAGCTAGAGATTAAGACATTGAAGAGCGGGATACCACTGAGCAGATGCTAGGTAATGGCAGGAATTAGGGATGCTCATGACAGAAATGCCTACTGCCAGCTGCAACCACCCTAATCACTGTGAGACTGGGTGCCAGAAACATGGGAAAAAGTAAACAGGGGTAATCAGGAGTGAGAGAGAGAAATGGCTGGCTGTGGTTGGCTATATTGAAATGGGTGTTTAGGAATGACTGTCAGGTTCGGAGCAGCAAGAAATGACTGAAAGTCACTGAGAGTTTTAAAAAATACTCTATTTTAAAAGGAAAAAAGTCTGGATTCTTGGAACCACTGGGACAGAAGGATTTAGAAAATGATCCTTCACTGAATTATGAAGGTCTGTAATAGGACGCACCACCAATGACTATATCATTTCTCAGGCCATATCTGCCAAATCTCATCTCTAATATAAAGACAAGTCTGCTTATACTGGAATTTGCTTTGACAGTTCAACTATTCCTGCTTCAATTTACACTTCAATTTACGGTCAAAATTCTGTTTGATTTATCTGTTATGAATAGCCACACAGAAATCACTCAGTAAAACACCGAAGATGCATCTTTAGACCAAGGTTTGCATCACTGAATTTTGCTGAGGAACTTGAGACCAGAATTGGACCCTGGTTGTTCCATGGACCAGGAGCATCTGTGGGAGTGAAGATGTATCCATCAGGAGACTCCCTCAGTTGATTCCCACTACACAATTCCATGAAGATACACCTTTTTTTCCATTCATTTGCAGTGTAGCATTGGGCTTATTTGTGGGTCTACAGAGAAAGAGGGGTGCCATTGCAGTATGCTGCCACTAGCTAGGTGAATCCCACTGTGAGACAGAACCTACATGCAGTGTTCCTGTCCTAGATCATTTCAGCTTCAATTCAGAAATCAGAGGTATCTATAGCTATTTGAGATTTCCTACAGTGCCTGAAACATCTTCACTGTGCTGACACATGTTCCGTTCTGCATCTCTGATTGTGGAATTCAGGTCCAGCTTTAGGTGTCTATATGTAGGCATCTGCATGTACAGTAGATGTCTGGGTCCCTAATACCAGGCACCATAGCCTTGAGAGTGATTTAGCTCCTCTATAAACAGGTGCCAGCACTGGTCAGCCAAGTGCTTAGGCATCATCTAAGCACTAAGTTTGTTGCCTTGGGAACATTTCTGCTTGCTCAACTTTGGGCACCTGGTTTCATCTGAGACTCTCTAGTGAATCCCACCAGGCCTCCAGACACCTCTCCCAGCAGGCATTTGGGTGCAACTCCCTGCATCAGATCTGCCAGCCCCACAGATGTCTGCAGTGGATATCTGGGTAGCCTGGGTGTGTCAAATGACAGTAGACACATCTGTATGGGCAGTCAGGCTCTAGATTTGCATTATTTATAATGCAGGATAAAAACATAATGCACAGTTGGAGGTCGCAGTTTAGATATCTTGATCATTAACCAAATCTCAGTCCTGGACCTAGGCACATCAGAATCCAAGTTAAGCCTGAAGTCCAATTGATGTCAACAGGAAAAGAAAATAAAGAATAAAGAGCAGGGAGAAATTAAATCTTCAACTAGTCCTTCCTTTGAGGAAGGCGTCTATAATCAAATACATACTATACAGCCCAAACTGAGTAGATAGAGTACTTTTAGATATCTTTCAGGAGGTGTCAGCAGGTCTAATTTTAAAAGGGCAGGTCAGACTGTAATGGTACAGCTAAGCTTTTATTTCCTCCATAAGAAGGTTAGTACAGTTTTAAAAGGTAAGAAAAGAAAGAACATGCTGTAACCTTTTATCCTTGTCTTTAATCTGACACTAACAAAAAATGAGGAAATGCAGCCTGCCACCTCCTCTCACATCACCACACGCTGCCATGTGCCTGGAGTTCCCAGAAAGTGGTATCAGTTGCAGACACACGCAGATGGGTGGACAGATGCTCCCAGGAGACAGACATGCACACCAGTCCCCTCACACTGCGCAGGAAATAAGAAATTAACTCTCAGGAGAGCAGTGACATGGAAAGAAAGAAAAAAAGGTTGCTCTCCAGTGATTTAAATATCCGTTGATACTGTCAGTGCTGTTAATGGTCCAGCTATTTGGACTGAAGTCTTCATTGTGCCCAAACCATCCTACTTAGGGCAACTGCAGAGTTCTGCTGCTCCAGTGATAATATTGCCAGCATAAACCCGCCTGTGTCTCCTCATGAAAATTATCCCATCTGTGTGGTGACACAGGAGATAAGCACATTTCTCCTGTGGAGGCATCACTGCTGGGCTGGGGATGGGGAGAGAAGACCTGGTGTGGAGGAGAGAGAAGCTACTTTTCATTGGCAAAACGATTGTTTCTGTAGGCAGTTTGATATATATTGGGACTAGAAGTTCTGGCAGGATGAAGCTATCAGATACTAAAAAGAAAAAAATAAAAGGCTCTTTGAATGGTTTAAGGCCAGCAAAGGCTTGCTATGTTTGAAGGAGCTCCCTTTAAGTGAAACCATACTGCTGATTATGGCAAGAGTCTGCTCCTGGGATGGAGTAGAATGGTTTTAACAGGGTTTGAAGGCAGGCATGATTTGCAGGCAAAGCAGCAAGGGGAGATCTAACTCTCAGATAATTACTGCTTTTTATTGGTTTTTTTCCCCTGTTGAGTGCTTTAAAAAAAATAGTGCCACAAGTTTCAATGATTACTTTAGACAAATTCTAACCTTATTAAACCCCTAGTTAAATGGCAATTATAAGACTGTATACAGTAATGCAACCTGCTGACTGGACTCCTGCCCTGCCAACCCACACCTCGAAGAAAAAAAGCAGACAGAGGTACTGCTAGGCACATGGGGAAGT
>NW_008824231.1:4879417-4884740 GCF_000699105.1 Pygoscelis adeliae | reverse complement strand
AAACATGAAGCTGTCTCCCACCACACTTATTAGCATGTTCTCTACTTCTTACCTATAAGAGAACAGTGGCTTTTTATTGCTCTCTACTGGACCTGGGCATATCTGCATTTAAAAATATAACTGCAGGCTGATAATACTGAGAGAAATAAAAACAAAACATTCAATCAGGAGACTCCAGGAATACTTACGAAACCTTACTATGTAGTATATATTTGGCCTGTTTAACCTTCATTCATTTACATAAATGCTAGCTAAAATATAGAAAACTCAAGAATATGTAGGAGGGATTCATAAAATTATTCTAAGAAAAAATAGTTTCACGCAACTACTTTCTTGTGACTTGTCTGTACTTACTCAGTAGGACAACGGAAACAAAAGTCCATCTTACCCAAGTGTTTGGCAATTTCATCTGCTCTGCTGAGAAAGATCCCAGCTGACTGACTGCAGTACAGGATTTGTGGAATATTTGAAATGCTGTAGTTCTTACCAACACAGGCACTAAAAGGAAGCACTTTTACAGCATGAACAAAATTAGAGCTAAGAAATTTTATTTTTAATTTCTATAATCATCTTGAATATTGTGAAAATCAGAAAGAGCAAATAAAATCATCACACTTGAGCTTTCATTTTTCCAGAATTCCAAATGGGAATATGAGGTCAATGCCAGTCAGGCAAATGGGATGAGGTAACTGCTTAGAGAGAGCAAATAATTTACTACAGTAGCTGTGAAGGTTTCCATTTTTAAAAGCCTAGAAGTTTAGCACACCAGTGTTAACATTGAAAAATGTGGCTGATTCCTTTTATCAAAGCATCATACGTATTTTATATCCCTGCCAATTGTAACTAGACCATACACAGCAGACTTAAAATATCAGCCCATGCTTTCTTCCATAGCTTGCAGCATTATTTTACACAAACCCTATGATTATGCTATTATGTACTAACAGTCAGATAGATTACTATAAATAAGTTTAGCTACTTTAGTTGCTTCTCAGCATCCTAAGATAATATGAAATGAAATGAAATGAAATGAAATAAAATAAAATAAAATAAAATAAAATAAAATAAAATAAAATAAAATAAAATGGTAGAATGAGTTTCTATAGGATTGCCAATATGATGCTTGTGTCTAAGAATTTCATTACACACAGCTATGGCCATCCCCAGCCACATTCTTGTGATTACACATACTTGAAGGAGGATAAACAGACATAAGCAAGCAATGCCATGAAAACAGAAGTATTAAGTCCTGTTTTTTTCTGTAAAACAATCTGCACAAAAAAAGATGCATTTTCTCCAGCAGTCCCTAATAAACTCTCTGCAGTGTATTTCAGCAGGTAAAAAATATGTCACAAGTTCTCAAGTACAAGAGAGAATTTATTGAAATTTCAAATACATAATAAGTACTTTTTATTTCTTATTATGATATTATTTCATTCTACTATCTGCATGTAATAGTTTTAAAAACTAACTTTGTTACAGACAGACGTAGAAGCAAATTAAAGGATATATAACTGATAGCAAAAAGAGAACTCCAGTCTGGCAGAGCTTCCAGTCTCAGGTCTGAAGCTACTGCCAGCAATGCTCAAACTTTACAGAACTTCTGGTACCCTTTCTCTCAGATTTGTTCTTCTTTATAAGTCCTTCTATTTGTTTCCACATGCAGAAGCAGTTAGCCCCAGGACTAGATGTACTTCAGTGGCATCCCTCTCCCTGTGCCACTACCTTGAAAGGTTTTTGCAAATACATGTAGATTTTAGAAAATTACAGGTGTTATTTATTTGTCTATATTGGATTTACATGGCAATGTTTTGGTAGGGGGGGGGCTGCAGGGATAGCCTCTGTGAGAAGACACCAGGAGCTGCCCCCATGTCAGATGCAGCTGGTTCCAGCCAGCTCCAGCAGACCCACCACTGGCCAAAGCTGAGCCCACCTGCGACGCTGGTAGTGCCTCTGTGATAACATATTTAAGAAAGAGTGAAAAACACTGCGCAGCAGCTGTGAGAGAGGAGTGAGGAAATGTGAGAAAAACATCCCTGAAGACACCAAGGTGAAGAACGATGGGGAGGAAGTGCTCCAGGCACCAGAGAAGAGACGTCCCTGCAGCCAGTGGAGAAGATGATGGGGAAGCATTTTGTACCCCTGCAGCCCATGGAGGACCACATCAGAGACCACTGAGAAAATATCGCAGTGGGAAGTATCACTCTACATGTGCTGTTTCTTACATTGCACTTCTGAACATTTATTGGCTACATATGCTGGAGACAGCATACAGACTTACATGGACCTTAGGTGTAACACAGTGTCCACTTTTGATCTTACTCTTCTAGGGAAAGTGAGTTCTCAGAAGTCTTAGAAGTCTTAGTGTTTTCAGAAGTCTTAGAAAGACATATTAGACCTCAAACAGAAGTGCCTAGCTAAAGGTAGAAATTTCCATGCAAGTTTCTTTGGGATGCACTGTGTGGAAGGTTTGGGGGAAAGATTTTTGGCCTTAAGAACTGCTAAAACAGTTATCTGGAAATAAATTAGATCTGATTTCTGAAAGATGCCATTTAAATAATTTTTAAACTGTTTAAGTAAGTGGTAACTCTGAAGTGCTCAACAGCCTTAACAGGCTTTGATATCCACTATGAGAACTAAAAGCTCTCAGTACAGGCTCAGATCCAGAAGTAAAAACACTTATTTGAAACAGTTTTCACAACAGAATATAGTAAGGACTTTTTATATGACTCTCTAGGTTTTAATAGATGGACATTAGAGACCTTAATGTAGCAGAATATTATAATAAAACAAGATGGGTACTAATATAAATGTACATTAACTCATTTGCTAATGATCAACATCAGCCATAGGGACAGCTGCCAGCAGTTTCATGTCCTCTCATCAAAAGGGAGACAGAGCCTATTTAAATGTTTTAATTGTTGGGAAAGAAATGGATTTGCTTTTATCCAATCAATATTACTTTGACCAAGAATCAATTAAACTGACAAGGCTTCTCTTATTGAAGTAAGTAGGGGCTTTAATTAAATTCCATTCTATAGTTTAAGCCAGGCATTGGAAGAGGAGCATCTAAAGGCTGCTTTTTATTTGGTGTGTATACTTGTGACATGGTTTTAGGAGCAAATCATAAATTAAACTGCAGATACATTGACATTCTACTTTATATCATACTATACATCAAAAGAAAACCACAGGTATATACTGATCCCATCTATTACAATATGTATTTCTATTTTGAATTAGCACAAAGTAGAATGCTCTGCATGATCTTTTCTATACAGTGACACAGTATGTAAAACGGCATCCTTCTCCTATTTCCTCAGAAACCGTCATTAGTACTAAACAGACTCTCTTTGCCTATTTCTTTAGAAGATCACTGCACAAAAATGACACACTGCAGAATAACAATGGGTTCCATTTAATTGTGCAACCCTTCCCCCTGCCTATCAGCAGCACAACTCAATATTCACTCTGAGGCAAAGGAGTTATTAAAGCATTTCAAGTGATATTTTCAAAGGGAATTTTCCTTTTTTCTTATTACCTCTTCAAATCTGAATCACTGGGTGAGAAGGGAGGCCAAGGGGATGAAAAAAAAGCTTAATTCCTAGGAAATTATTGAAAATTATGTCATGAAATCAAACAGTGCTTTGGTATAAAAAATATTCAGAAGAGAAAATACACTTTAAGCAAAAGACCTAGAATACACAGTCTTTCTGCAAATGGCAACACCTCAGATCACTTAGCCTGGAGCTTCTATCATTGCAGTCTCCTGATGCGGTGCTATTCCAGTTTATTTTCCTCAGGCAGCTTTGCTCACTAAGGCAAGTAATTAGAGTAGCAAATAATAGAGCCAGAGTCCCAAATTAACTTTCAATATTATCATCTTGTTGCTAGTGGCTAAAACAATGCTAACATTGGTAAATCTATATACCTTCCTGTTAAATAGCTATTAAAATAAATGATTTAGTAAAAACCATCTTCAGCTTCCTTGTTCTAAAATATGCCCTTTTTGTGCAAACTAAATAGTATACTAAGTGATTAGCAGGTTACTCTGGTTAAATATTCTTCTTAATTGCTCAGTGGTTCAGTCCACTTGTGTTTCACCTACAGCATCTCTTATGTCACTAAATGTCTCCAACTTGTAGCATGGTGGCAAGTTTTCTTTTGGCATTAATAGTTTTCAAAGATTAGCTCATTATTCTTAATGTGCTGGGCACATTAGCAAAAAATAAGATCCTTTTGGACTTAAAGTGTATTTTCTTTTTTCCTCAAAGTGTGATGGAAATTACTATCCTCAAGAACTAGTTCAGTGTTTTCCAGCATAAGAGTTATTTCTGCTTCTGGATGCATTTTTTCAAAATCAAGATGTTAATTCATTGGTTGGATTAAAAAACCCATATATATGTGTATATTATATTTAATGTTTTATCTGATATCACTATACACAATATACTATTTCATATATGCAAATGATTTAAACTGAACCAAAAATGTTATCAACATGATTTTTAATTTCTGTTTTATAGTTGAGTTGAAATTTTCAGTTTTTATTCTGCTTTACAGTATCTACAAATTCTGAAATGTTGACATTTCCCACAGAGAAATGACATTTACTGAACATCTTTAAGTGATTGCAACAGCTGTGGGTAATTGTTCAAATTATGCTGGTATTTATGGCCAAGGTATAATCCTTCTATACTTTCAAAACAACAAATAATCTTCTGGAAAAATACAAAGACAAAAAAAAAAAAAAAACAAAAAACCTGGAAAAATAGACTTCATGCTTACCTCAGCTCTGTTCACAAAGTTATAGCAATGTAACACCAATGGGACTGGGTACAGTATTCATGCTGTATGGTAATGCTAAACTTATGAAATTCTCTTTCAAAGTTTGTTTTAAATTTGGGTACATTCCTGATTTTTTGGCATGGCTATGAAAATAAAAGTTTCTTTTGTGCCTCAGAAGTTTTGATACAGGTTTTAATGAAATTTGCAAATACTAAGCTTCTCAATGTCTTTCTATAACAGTCTGCATATGATGTAAGAGTAAAGCTCATGTTACCTACTTCTTCTAATTGGTGGAGAAGTTCAAACTGCTACTAAATGGCTTGGATAAGCGTACTCTTCACTGGGTAAAAAACTGGCTGGATGGCCGGGCCCAAAGAGTTCTGGTGAATGGAGTTAAATCCAGTTGGCAGCAGGTCACAAGCCGTGTTCCCCAGGGCTCAGTTTTCGGGCCAGTTCTGTTTAATATCTTTAACAATTATGTGGACAAGGGCATCGAGTGCACCCTCAGCAAGCTTGCAGATGACACCAAGTTGGG
>NW_008824231.1:4878878-4879189 GCF_000699105.1 Pygoscelis adeliae | reverse complement strand
GGCCAAGAAGGCCAATGGCATCCTGGCCTGTATCAGAAATCGTGTGGCCAGCAGGAGTAGGGAAGTGATCGTGCCCCTGTACTCGGCACTGGGGAGGCCGCACCTCGAATACTGTGTTCAGTTTTGGGCCCCTCACGACAAAAAGGACATTGAGGTGTTGGAGCGTGTCCAGAGAAGGGCAACGAGGCTGGTGAGGGGTCTGGAGAACAAGTCTTATGAGGAGCGGCTGAGGGAACTGGGGTTGTTTAGCCTGGAGAAAAGGAGGCTGAGGGGAGACCTCATCGTTCTCTACAACTACCTGAAAGGAGGCT
>NW_008824231.1:4873067-4877832 GCF_000699105.1 Pygoscelis adeliae | reverse complement strand
CAGGCTCCTGTGCTTGCCATGGGGCTTGCTTGCCTTACTGTGTATTAGAGTCTAGTGCTCGTTAGTGGCTGCTTTTTGCTTTTGCTGCTTGCTGTACTGCTGATCATCTTACCTTACTCTGCTGGGAACATTTTGATAACAGCAATGGCGATGTGCCTGGGCTGGCAGATGGCCAGGGCATCGCTGCTGTTTCTGTGCTGCAGTACTGGACAGGCTGGAACTCCAGTGTGAACTCGAGTTGAAGGGACTGTGACCTGTGGCACAGTCAGTAGCAGCTTTTTTGTTACCTTTTGAAAGATTTTCTGATTTTATGAATGATTTGCTGTACACAGATCATAAGCTGTTTTGGAAAACATGGCATTGTAGGTTTTATGCAGAACTGAACTGCTTTTTAGTACCTTTATTAATTTTCCCAGGAGTGCACAAATACAACAGAATGTCTGTTTTAATAGCAGCCTGAGTGTTCTCCTGTGTCTCTCCATTTTCTAGCTTATTTTCTGGATAAGGGACCAAAAGACAGTGTTGATAAGCATGTGTCATATAGCTCATGCTAGAGAAGATAATCTTTTTTAACTGAAATGATTAATTATTTAATCTTAAATGTTGTATAAAAACAACTCTATTCCAACAAAACTGCAAAAATTGCTTAAAAAATACTGAAGAAGCTACTTTCCACATTTTTTGATTTTTTTTTCTTTTTGAAGGAAATTGTTTTGAACATATACTTTTCTCTTTAAGAATTAAAAACTGAATGAAGAAGTAAGTCTTTTAATTTCATAAAAAAACCCTCACTGTTTTGATCATCTTGCCAAATATGCTTTTCATAAATTTGCTTTATAGGAAAGGTAAAAATTGCATTTAAGTGTTATCTCAGAACACAACATTTCAGAAGTGTAGCTATTTTCACATAATTAACAATCTGTGTTCCAACATTTCTCTATTCCTTTAACATTATAGAAAATTGCTTCCTTCCTACAGCAATTTGTACTTATGTTGAATAATAAAAAATTTTGAAAGTCTTATGATATTGTGTAACAGCTGAATAAATGTTCTTTATTTCCCTCAAAGATGTCACTAAGATGTCAGTGTCATGCAAAAGGAAATTTCTTTTGTTTCCTGATATACAAAGTTCATAAGAGAATCATCATCTTTTGCTACCTCCCTCTCCAGCAACAACATGCAATATCCAGTTTACGGTCTTTAGTCTCATGTGTTAAAGGGCAGGTTTTTTCTACCACAGCCATAATACAGTTGTATGGACAGTTCTGGGTTCTGGATTTCAGAGTACTTTTCCTTCCAGACTCTTCCTTTGAAAAGGAGGAAATGAGCAATGAACAAATTCAGCTCCACCAACTGTAGCTATTTTTTAAAAGGGCCAGGGCCACTGTCAGGGCAGGATCAGTACAAGTGAGCACAGATTTTTTTTTCTTCTTGCATCTGTTTAATAACACCAGTTCTACAAACAACTTTGCAAGGAATCATAGAATCATAGGATAGTTTGGGTTGGAAGGGACCTTTGAAGGTCATCTACTCCAACCCTCCTGCAATGAACAGGGACATCTTCAACTAGATCAGGTTGCTCAGAGCCCCGTCCAAAGGAAAAAGCCCCGTTTGGCTAGTACATGCTCTGTGACGTTGCATTGAATTAATATCATGTTACACTTACTCTGGAGCAGTCATAATTTATCTTAGTAATTAGAGGATCAAGATTTCATGCTTTTATTCGACTGCTACTTTCATTTCAATAACTCACATTTAAATATGTTGTCAGCCATATTAGACAGAGCTAGCCAGGGAGATGGTAAACACGCTGTCATTATGGCATGGCTGATATCACAAACATTGCAAGAGTTAGATGGGCCAAGGCACTGCTTTTCTCATGCATGAGAGACATCTCAGAGAACTGGGGAATTGTGAAGGTCGGATTACCTGTCATGCAGCCTGGGACTATCAGGCAGTGATGCATGGGAATACAGGCCTTTGCCAAAATTACCCACTGCATATGTGCTTTTCTGTCTAACTCAGCCCACTAGAGATTGGTGCACAGTCTTACCACATGCAGATATTTTTCAAGTATAGACCTAACAGTGAAGAAGCATTCTTATTAAAAAAGCCTATTCCCACTTGGTGGGGGCACTGTCTAGAGCAGGTCACCACTCATTCATACTTTCTGAGTTCTGTTCCCCAGTTTATCAATTGTTTTGTCATGATTTAATTATTTTGATAGATGTCTATAAAGCTTCTAGAACATTAAGCATGTTTAATAGGGCTGAAGCAAACATCAGCTTTCTTTCTGAGAAGGGATGCTGTGGAATCAACCTAAATACTTTCAGATTCAAGGTTAACTAAGGCCACGGAGTGCTGCTTCAGCACAGTTGATGGCTTGAATCTTTTGGACATGAGAAAAAAAATCAGGATTTAAGTGTGACATGAAATTTAGCTGGTGAACCACTTATACTCTTTTTGAAGCTATTTTTTGAGGATTTTAAGACCCTGTTCTTTTGACTTTCTGTATTAAACACTTGGTGTATTTGTCAGTGCTACCTGACTAGCAGTAGAATTATCTGTCATAAGCCACTGATATCGGGAAAGACTCTGTTTCTGCATTTCCGTAGATACAGCTTTTTTTAACCAGTTTATAGGGTATCAATGCTGTGGTTAGCAAGGTTAGCCACAGACCTTCAGTTAGGAAAAGAGCATTGCAGCATACCATATTCAAATTAAAAAAAAATCTATTTATTTCCCTTCCAACATCAGCTAGAACATAATCTGCTCACCCCATTGCTCCCTGTTCAAGCACTAGTTTCACATAGATCAAATCTTAAGTTTCCCCTTTTTCTCAGATACCATATGACATATGATTTTCCCCATCATTAGCATTGAGTTTGATAGCTTACTAGATTGCATCATGATGTTCTTTTAATTGGATGATTACATATGTGCCCCAGGCAAGTTACTATGCTAACATCTGATGATTTAGCAAACTGATCTGATTTTATTTATTTATTTTACTTCTGGCTGAAACATTTTCTAGTTTCAATGTTCAAAGTTGTGCTGGTTTTGGCTGAGATAGAGTTAATTTTCTTCATAGTAGCTAGTATGGGGCTATGTTTTCGATTTGTGCTGAAAACGGTGTTGATAATACAGAGATGTTTTAGTTACTGCTGAGCAGTGCTTACATACAGTCAAGGCCTTTTCTGTTCCTCACCCCACCCCACCAGCGAGTAGGTTGGGGGTGCACAAGAAATTGGGAGGGGACACAGCCGGGGCAGCTGACCCCAACTGACCAAAGGGATATCCCATACTGTATAACACCATGCTCAGCATATAAAGTTGGGGGAAGAAGGGGGAGAGAGTGGATGTTCAGAGGGATGGCATTTGTCTTCCCAAGTAACCATTACACATGATGGAGCCCTGCTTTCCTGGAGATGGCTGAACACCTGCCTGCCCATGGGAAGTAGTGAATGAATTCCTTGTTTTGCTTTGCTTGCGTGCGCGGCTTTTGCTTTCCCTATTAAACTGTCTTGATCTCAACCCATGAGCTTTCTCACTTTTACCCTTCCAATTCTCTCCCCCATCCCATTGTGGGGGGAGTGAGCAAGTGTGGTGCTTAGTTGCTGGCTGAGGTTAAACCACAACAAAAGTGTAATGCCTTTGTGAAAGAAGCCTAGATTCAGAACTTCTGGGTATTTGCATTAGTGGTAATGAGGGATGCATTGAGTCATGGGAAAACAATATGATTTTTTTTAATGTACATGCTTAACTGTTGTGCTAGGTCCCTAACTTTAAAAAGCCCAGCTTATGTATTTATGACACGCCACTGTTTGTTAATTTTAAATTGAGTAACGACTGATTATCTTTTATAGAGAAATCTGCAAGATCTGCAGTCAGGTATCTATGCTGATTTGCAGGGTTGCAGATGTTGGTTCAGCTCTCCTGGGCCAAAGGGTTCAAAGTACACTAAAGTTTTTCAAAGGAAAACTTAATTGAAATTATAACCAATCTGTGGGGATAGTTCAAACTGAGTTAATGCAGTTAGAAAATAGTGATTTAGGATGATGGATTCAGAGCTTGTAATAAATAATAATTTTCTGGCTTTATGTGGCATTTGCTTGTAAACTCTACAGGTCTCCACACCCAGACTGTGCCTGTACAACTTGTATTGAATGTGTCTTTTTACCTTTCAGCTCTTAAGACATAGGATACTCCAAAACAAGTCTACTGCCAGGCTTTCCTCTCTTCCCCCCCGCAGTCCTTTAAGAAAGGAATTTCTACAGTAAAGTCTGAAGCAATGCAATGGGTATAGATGTATAAAGAGACTTAATATCATAGCACAATAAGAAAGGAGTTATTGTGTCCATATTTCAAATTGTGACATGAATATTCTGTAAACACATTCTTTGACATGAGCAGAAATTTTTAGTAATATCACCCAAAAGTGAATCTATAACCTTTCAGCTAGAAGAAAAACTCCACTAACTCAGTCCCTGTGAGCATAAAAAATACTGGATTAATAATATTAAGTTTTATTTGATTTGAATGAATAATTATTTTGTGCCAATATATTACTGCTTACATAGACATTTCACCTATGTTCTTCTTTATTTCAGTTGATTATAATTCTCTCCCCATGGGCAAACCTGTCTATGAGGCAAATACACTTGACTGAATAGTAGAGAATATTTAGATAAGGTACCAGTGGCTGGAGGGCAACTGCAATATTCAGCAATTATATGTACAATACACCATACCCCAGTGGGATTCC
>NW_008824231.1:4835437-4873012 GCF_000699105.1 Pygoscelis adeliae | reverse complement strand
ATCAAGGACAGAAAGAGTCAGAAATATTCATGTTAGGCAGTTTAATGTTGGACACTATTTCACAGGATAGGTTTAAAATAATAGATACCAGTGGAGTAAGAACTCTGGGAAGAACCCGAGACAGCTATTTCCTGAGGAACAGAAACCTCTCTGTGCAATTAATGGCATCTGTTACTTCTGCTCTACTGGTTCCATATTGTTTCCTCTCCCCAGCCCTGAAGGAGAAAAATAAAGCCTTTCTAGCCAGAATGGAAAAAAAAAACCTCTTTAGCTTAAGTCAGTTAATAGAAATCCTGCTTATTCCAAGTTCCACTGTGGTTACTTGGCTCTCTGATATAGCATAACAAAACATTAAGTAACACATTTTCAAAGAACAACCTTGTATCTGGGCCATGCAGTGTGAAGCATCAAGGAAATGACAGAAAGATTTTAGCCACCTGAGTTAGAGAGAAAATTAGTCCCTTGAAGAGGGCTTGTCTGGACTCTATTATTGCTGTTATGAAAGGCACATTTAGTGAATGAAAGAAATTGGTTATTACTCGTACATTAGTGATCAGCACAGACTCAACGTAAAACACAGTTGCTAAACAGGAAACAAGTTCTGCAGTGGGTATTGGGTTGATGACCCCATTATGGCTAATGACCTTGAACACCATTCAGGCTTAGTTTAATGCTCCAAAACCTGTCGGGCACTGCTCTGTTCTTTATTTAATTAACTCTCAACGTTCTTACATGCCATAGTATAAAAGGCAAGAATAAATATCTCAAGACTGCTTAAATTTTAACAGACTTAATTTATTTCAATATCTTTTATGGACACTGGATTTAGAAATCTCAGCTAAGATATTTGAAATATCCATATGAAATGGAATATTTAATTTTATGATGACACATAGAATTCACTTTGAAGGCACAGTGATTACTTACAGTTCAATAAATATCCCAGCATCTCTGTATGATTAAGGTGTGGTTAACTGTGAACATTTCTCCTTGTTTGCTTGTAAATTCTTTTCTGTCTACCGTCTATTTGTTCTTTTTAAAGTTCTGTCTTCTCTGCAGTTTCAGCTAAAAGTTTTGCTCGAGAGTGTCCTTAATCTGGTTCTTGAACACACCCCAAAATGCCAGCTTGAATTCAATAATAGCCTCAATTTATGTTAGCTTGACTATCATGGGAGCTGGGCTGAATCTTTAGTGCTGCTGTGAAAGGCAGAAACTGAAATTACAATTCCTGGGGTGCCGAACCTAATAATTTTGTTCTGCTCATTCAGCCAAGTTCTACTCATGCAACCTGACTACATAGTGGAGCTGGCCAAGTAGCAGCCTAGGTCTGGCCCGGGGGATGAGTTAACATACATCCCTGAAACAGAACAGCAAAACTTGTAGGTTAGAAGTGGAAGAAGAGATCTGTCAGAAGTCCTACCCTGTTGAAATTGCTCCCAAGGAAGAAGAAAAAGAAATCAAGAGAACAGATAGGACATGGTAGGAGTTTCACAGCGCATGTGGCAGTACGGGAATCTCCACAGGCCACTGGAGAATTATAGTGACATTAACCCTGTGTGATTAAAAATAGGGGGACAAATTGTAGCAGGGACAGGGGGGGAAGAAAGAAAGAAAGAAAGAAAGAAAGTGCTGAGATAGACAATCTATCTACTTAATCAAGGACTAGTGCAAGGTGCTGAAAGCCATTTGCTTCTTGCACATATTGCAATGAGGATTGCATAAAGGCATACAAAGCCTGTAGACAGATGGGTGGACTGAAGTAACTGTGGTCAATACTAAACTTTTCATAGCATCACAAAGCATTAGACTTCATCACCATTATGTTCATCTCTAAATGGAAAGTTGTATTGCTTTAAAGCAGCACAATTGCCTCAATCCCAATTGTATAGATACTTATTGGTATAATGAGGCTAAAAGAAGGCCAAAATCTACCTACAGGAAGATTCTGTAATAAACATTCTTCTGTCAAATATATGTGCATGTTAAACATATGCATATTAAGGATTTTACCATTAGGAAGAAGGCCAAAGGGTGGGAATTGGTCTGGCTGGGACAAGACTGTGGAGAGTATATATTAATGGGCTTACTTTTTGTGCAGAGTTGTTGGGGGAACTTAAGGGCAGATGGGGGCCTAGAATGAGGGGCCAGGAACATAAAGAAATAAAGTAAATGTAATGTGAACATAAGGGACATTAAAGTGCAGAAGTGGAGGGGTAGGATGAAGGGATAAGGAACACTGGTAGAATGAACAAAATTATAGGAAGAAGGATTTAATGGAGCTACACAACTCATCCTCCACTCAATAACATTCAGTAACTCCAAGTCATCCACCATGACTTTGTCTGGATTACAGTTTAGCTATACCATGGATGAAGAGGACAGCCAATATCAATCCTTGCAGGGTTTGTTAGCTGACGTGAATAATGTGCAATGCCAGATGAACACAGTCATGCCACTTTTCAAGGCCAAATGTTAATCTAGAGAGCATAGGTTTGCATGGAACGAATTTTTTTGTTTGTTTTGCTGATGCTTGATGGCAGCAATATACTCACATGCTTGAATATCTTCTCATACTCTGTTATGAACATTTTTCCTTTCATAGGGCTATCTCAGACTCCCTCTGCCCAAATAATGGAGCACAGATTATCTAGTATACCCCAGTATATTTTTCTTACTTTTAAGTAGCCAGCTTGGAAAAAAAATCCCTCAAAAATCCTAAAATTGGCCAACAGTAATAGAATCATAGAATCATAGAATAGTTTGGGTTGGAAGGGACCTCTAAAGGTCATCTAGTCCAACACCCCTGCCATGGGCAGGGACATCTTCAACTAGATCAGGTTGCTCAGAACCCCATCCAACCTGATCTGGAATGTTTCCAGGGATGGGGCATCCACCACCTCTCTGGGCAACCTGTGCCAGTGTTTCATCACCCTCACAGTAAACAATTTCTTCCTTATATCTAGCCTGTATCTACCCCCCTTTAGTTTAAAGCCATTCCCCCTTGTCCTGTCACAACAGGCCCTGCTAAAAAGTTTGCCGCCATCTTTTTTATAAGCCCCCTTGAAGTACTGATAGGCTGCAAGAAGGTCTCCCCAAAGCCTTCTCTTCTCCAGGCTGAACAACCCCAACTCTCTCAGCCTTTCTTCAGAGGAGAGGTGTTCCATCCCCCTGATCATTTTCATGGCCCTCTTCTGGACCCGTTCCAACAGGTCCATGTCTTTCTTATGCTGAGGGCTCCAGAGCTGGACACAGTACTCCAGGTGGCATCTCACGAGAGCAGAGTAGACGGGCAGAATCACCTCCCTCGACCTGCTGGCCACGCTACTTTGGATGCAGCCCAGGATACAGTTGGCCTTCTGGGCTGCGAGCGCACATTGCTGGCTCATGTCCATCTTTCCATCCCCCAGTACCCCCAAGTCCTTCTCGGCAGGGCTGCTCTCAATCCCTGTAATAGACAGCTGTGTTTCACAGTGTGCTCAAACTCTCTTTCAGTTTTAAATATGAGCTGCTTAAATAAGAGGAATTTAGCTGTAATTTACACCCACATCATGACATAGCCTTTTAAAATCTTTATTGTCATCTTCCACCAACACCACAACTTGCATTACTTGTAAACAGGGCTTTTTCAAATTGAAGGAAGAAGTATTAAAAATAGCCATTTTGCCAGTTCAGGCAGGTGTCCTCTCAAGACCCCTCCAATAGACATCTCCCTGTGTTACTTGCACACAGTTAACATGGCTACAGTGCAAAGGCCAAAATTCTCTTGCCTTACTCTTGACAGTAATCCTTTTTAAACTGGTATGAGTGAGCTGGGACCTTAGGCTGCAGCCATATTAGTCTTATCTCTAAGCAAGACATATTAACTACCTAGGCAGTAAACACAAATGAGCAGAAAGTTCAAGCTTCGTCTTATTCAAAGCAAATGATTAGTTCTACATTTTCTGTGAAATTTTGATGACGACAGTGAAGTACTGTCACAGATAAGTATCATGTAGTGATGCTAGTTTGTACTGAGTCAACCTAAAGGAATGCTGTCAGTTTAAAAGTCTCTATTCTGTGTGATTTTTTAAAGTCTCCTATTGTTGCATGCAACTTCTTATATTGCTAGTACTGCATGGGATTGGAAAGGGAAAAATTCCCTATTCAGCTTTGCTGCAGACTGTACATACTCCTTTTATTACATAGTTATTGTCAGTGCTGCATTCTGTCTGTGGTTTTCTCTATTGTTTGTGTGGCTCTTTAAAAAGACAGAGAAACACATGAAAATGAAACACCAAAAACTGTATGAGCTATCTGTCTGCTTATGGTTCCTGACTCTATTAAGAGTTTGCATCTGATAGGAGTCAGCCTGAGGTCTGGCATCATTTCCATGGACTGTTTGTGCATTTTATATTAGATTACTGGGTAAAACAAGAGCTGATGTTGAGACCAATGTTTTGGTCTGCTGTCTGCTAGCTGGCTGCCTTAACCACTTAGATAGTCAAGTTTCCAGCTGTTTCTCCTCCTTTTGTCCTCCAGGCTCTTCTGTTGCCTCTCATACAGAGAGGTTCAGATTGAAGAAAAGATGAAGCAGGTGCCTAAGCCTAGGATTAGTATACTTCCAGAAGCTATTTTACCTTTCAGGTAAGAAAAGCCTGAAGTCTCAAGTCTCCTACTTTGTAGTTTAGAGATTTTATCTTTGGACTTTAAGCAAAAAGTAAACAGTGGTATCAATGCCTCCTCCTTTTCTGGTACTTTTAAATAAAAATGATGGTGATACTGTATCAGATAGTGAACTTAATTATGCCAGTATGAGATAGGCATGTAAAACCTATCAAAGACCTTTACATAAAGGCCTTGTAACAAATACTGCATCCATCAAAGGACGTAAAATCTGAGATATTTGTGAATGAGCTTTGAAGGAAATATGTGCAGAATAGTTAACTTGACAGATTCTTGGATATCCACAGTAGCAGAACTTTAAGTAACTAAGCAAATGCTATAGCAAAAATGGATAAGCTACAGAGTCTCAGGTAGTTACACAAATCTGTGGATTTTTTGTCTTGGACTTAACTGACAAAATCTTAAATAAATATCACATTGCACTTCATATTTTTCTATAAGTCCCAGCCTTAAACTCTATGTCTGTATTGAAAACTTAGTCCTTGTGAGATTTTCAATTAGCTTTGGCTGGGTAGGTATATTCCTGGACTAAATTCATAGCTACATTACTGTGTTTGAACTGCTTTCACCCTTTCTTCGTGGTCAGGTGTTCTGGCATTATAGGAAAATATATATCTGTGTAGATGTCACAGGCCATCTAAGCTGCACATTGGTCCTCAAGATTTTAAGAATCAATTTGGACTTAATTATAACTGATTTGATTATCTAGGACTTAATACATAAACTACTTGGTGTAATTGTTCCAAGTGGATAAGAAAGAAGAACAGTAAGAACTTTCTGTGGAGCTAAAAAAATCCATTGGATCCATTTCCAAGATGGTTCTGCAATCTTCTCAGAACCATTAATGAAGAGGTGTGATTCCAGCCTATTTTGGTCAACTGCTGGGGTAGTCCATTGCAGCTGGGAGTTCATCTTCAATGAATAAGACTATCTGCCATGCTCAGCTAGCACAGAGTTTTGGAACAGAAAAAGAACTTTGATGTTACCTCTGTAGAATCAGGAATTACAGGCAGAGCAACAAGGGACTGTCAGCTTCTGATTGATGGCCAGATTCTCCCTACAGACTTTTGGTTCATATGTTTTAGACAAATAATATTTTGGAGCATTTGAATGTACAGACACAAGTAAAATCCCTTGTCGGACGTGGGATATAAATAAAGACAACCTTAGTAGTTTAGTTCATATGCCAATTCATACTTGTTAGAATCTTATCCTAAAATGCCATGAGGAGCTGTGTGATGGGAACTTTGGTTGGAAAAAGTGTTAAGGTGAATCTGCCTACATGTTGCTGTTAAACAATGGTGACACAACTGGAGTACAAAGTTCCTGAATAGATCTCCAGGGTGACACAATAATAAAAAAGGTGGATGAGCAAATCTCCCCACTGTATTAATCTAGATCCCCAGGAGAATTCTTTTTTTTCCTTCCTTGCTAAGACCTTAGTGCATGTCTGTCCCCTGGTCTTCTCCAGGGTTACACTGCTGCTTTTGCAGTCTCTCTGTGCTCACTCTGCATTTTCACTGTGCTCTTTACTTCTTCCTGCACATCTCACCTTGCACTTGAGAAGTCCCCCAAGCCACTTATGAATTTCTAAATGCTTTCAGGGAAGGAGCAATCTCTGCCTGCTTCAGTTGGGTTTCATTTGACGCTGGTAGCAGGCTGGCTTCCTCTCCACAGACCACCCTCTCTTAATAGAACAAAATAAGGCATACACTAGCACATACTAGACAGAGAACAAACAAATGAATCACTTACTGTGAACTACTACAGTGGCTGGTCTTCACTGATCAGTGTTTATTCCCCCACTCAAAAGGTAAGAATATGCCCTCTGCAAATAAGCTGCTGGCAGTAAGGGAACCCTCTATTTGCTACTTTACAAAGACAGAGACCTTCAAAGACTGAACTGCTAATCTCTAGTCTTCCAAAAAGGGGATCCTTGTCCCCACAAATCCATAATTTCCCCAGCACACTAGTGGATCACTGCTTTTAAGAAAGTTTTCTGCTATGCAGATTTTTTGCAAAAAGGCATTTTGGGCTAAGTGTCACTAATTTTCCTCCCTCCCTCCCCTTTGTCTCTAGAGTCTCTCTGCCAACTCTTGACATTTACACATCCAAATAATGATTTTTCTCCTTTTTTTCCTAAAACTGTGATGATTTTCTCACTTTTCAAATGACAAAGTTTAGGAACAAATAGTCTCCTCTCTGAATTTCTCTGCCTTTATCCATTTGCAGTACAAGGTTATTTAAGTGTATGTCTTTGACTGCATTACTTAATGCCAGAGTCATTATTATTTCCTTCCCTTTCAGCTGATGCACATATTCAGTTAAAAATCAATTGTGTGCCACATCCGCAAACATACCCTCAGTCTTATTTCCTCTCCTTTATATTTTCCACTCTTTGCTTGGATAGTTAAACTTCCATTAATACCACTCAGGACATTTCAACTTTTTTAAAAAGTTCCATCATTTCACAGTCCAATTGCTATCTGTGGCAAGATGACCTCCTATATAACGTTCATAGAGCTATTTATCCTACAAAGCTATAACCTCAGTCTATAATGTCCCTTCACTCTTAATTTCATAAATAGATTGATAGCTGTCTCAAGTGCAGCTCCAAGTGCTTTTTCTTTGAAAGTTATTTTAAGAGTTGATAGTTTTTGAATAAATTATAAGTGTTAGCAGATTTGGAATCCACATATCCATGCCTATGTTTATTCAGGTATGAGAAGCCGACACTTGTCACAGGGAGTATTAAAATACAATGCTGAATTTAAATGTCATTAAAGTTTGGTAAGTATGAGATCTAGGTTTTGTAAGCAGCTATAATTTGTTAAACCAAAGGTAGATATTAACATCTGCTCTGTTCCTGGTGATGAAATGGTATTTATTGAATAATAAATAGTAGAAGTACAGCTGAATTCCTGCTCCCTGCAGTGAATTTATGTTACATATGCAGCTATAATGCAAGGCAAACACATTCAGCTAATTGCTGATGTGTCATAAATGCAGGAGGACAGGTAAAACTAGAGTCTATAAACATTTTTGATGACGACTGACAAGATTTAAGCCTGCTGTTAGGTCGGGGTTTTTTTGTTAAATGCTTTTTTCTTGTAGTTCATCTTCAAAAATATGATTCCTTCTTACCCTTTAATGTGACTATCCCAGGTTTAGTTGTCAAAGTAGATTTCATTTAAGCCCATATTTTTGCATTTTTCTTTCTGTAAATGACTTATTTATTTATATAGGTTTTTTACTGAATATCATATGTTTATATATAGGCAATTTATGATTCCTGCAGTAGAACTTACCTGTCCTTAAACAGCTGCTCATATATCCCAAATTTATCTGTGTTATATAGCTCATCTCCATTTCAAGTGTGTACTCTTTATCTCCTCTCCCCAGGAAAGTACTTTACATTTTTATATGCCTACCTTTCTCCTTTTTCTCTTGCAATGACATTCATATGCTTTTCCCCTTAAATTTAAATTTAAACTTCTCTTTACTTCTTCTGCTTGTCTTAATAATCATAATTGACTCATACCTGGTTGTCATGTATCCTAAAGTGCTTTTGTCTTGCCTGGCATGTGGCAATACAAGGAACTGAGTTTCTCTTACTATACCTGGCTTTGAAGGCAATAAATAGAATAATTTCTTTAGGTAGAGCTTCATGTCACTTTTTTGTTGTTGTTTTTTCATCTAAGTGTGTTCTAACCTTTATTCTCTGTGTTCAGTTCAAAACTTAAAAGGTTCTTGATAAATTAGGTAGCAGCATAATTAATTACCTTTCTTTGTTTCCTTGCTTTATTGAGTCCATATAGGTGGTAGCAATTGTAAGTTCAAACATCTTACCAATATTTATATATTTACGTGACAATATCCTTCTAATTTATGTGAATGAATTATTTAGAAACTGTTATTAAAAATGTAGATACCAAAATCAGATTCCATACACTATCAAAGTTCATTTTCCGTCTTTTAATGTGTTTTCTGTTGGTTCCTGCAGTTAGTCCCCTGAAGGTGAATAGCAGTCCTTGGTACAGCTCTGATTTCAATTAAAATGACCTGTTCTTTCTCCAGTGAATAGACCTGCTGTTGTCACTGAAAGTGCTGCATAAATTTTCTTTGGATAATCTTTCAAAAATGTGCGTCATTCCTTTTACTTCAGTTGCTTCCCTGGAGGGAATTGGGCACTTGTGGAGGTACTCTAGTTAGGGAGGCAGAACTGGAATTCTCTCCTATTAATGGTTATAGAATCCCAGGGAACTGCACTTCTAATTTAAGGATCTCTCTGAATAGCTTAAAGCTGATAGTTGAGCAGGATGAATCTCAATACAAAGTCCAAACCCAGACATTGCTCACAAGCTGAATTGAGACAGTGCTCACAGATAAGTGTCTGCTGAAGAGCAGATGTCCTTGGATGTATTCATGTGGAGGAAAGAAATAAGGAATATGAAAACTTGGGCTTTCCTCCCTCCTCCACACAGTAAATCCATACCCTCATAACTCATTATTGTCTGTTATTTGTTCATAGTTTAACTGCCAGACTAGCCATAAACTATACTGAGAGAAAGGTTGTGAATTTTCAGCTCAAGTGGTTAGCACTAAACACATCACAGAAATCTAAGCGCTACATATCTGGCATTGTGTATTAAGGTGCTTAATATCTGACTAAACCATGGGAAATTTTTTCCAACTAGCATTTAGTTTCAGAAACTTCTGCTTTTATTTCAGACCTGAAGAAGACCACCTGTGCCTGAAATTCTATTTGTTTCAAACTAGACTGGCTGATGTAGTAAAAATATTACCTCCTTCTGCAAACATTGTTTTATGTATGTGCTGAGACCACCATGGTTACAGCAAAGCACTGCTGAAGTGCTACAACAACTTTAATTTGATTTCCTTTGCTTTTTCACCTTCAACATGTACAAGATCAAGTTAAGCGCAACGGACGAGTTCATGTTTGGTGTGCCTTTTGACTTTCCTTCTGACTGCTTGGTTTTCTTCTGAGAAGCAAGAAATAACCATTGCATTAGATTTGTGTTAGGTAAGGTGATCATTGATTAATTTATCATCAAGTATATATGCCAATATTTCCAAGTAACACTGTTTTTCCTAGTTTTACAGTATCAATACTTTTACATATGAGAAAACATTTTTGGCTCTGTTAGCCAAAAAAATCAGTATTGAGTCCTAAAGGAATAAATTCTGCACGGTGGTATCTGCCTATCCTTCTTCCAACATATCAGGAATATCCCAGTTTATACAGAGGTAAAAATCTACAATCAATGTATTATTTTACTCAAATTAAAAGATTTTTTCCCCTTAAATTGCAGTTTATTATTTTATTATCACTGGTGTTGTGATGTTAAAATTCTTTTCTGAAATTGTAAAAAAAATCAATAATTGAACAAATGCCATGATTTTGCTTAGTGTTAGATATGTTCAGTTTTCACTTAGAACATATAGATATCTTTCAGTTCCTCTAGGAAACAGAAAAGAAGCAATTTACAGCTGCAGTCAAAGCAAATATCATCTACAATTTATAATTTCTGTGACTCGCCAAACAAGCACAACAAAAGATTTAATAATTTAACATTCAACAAAATTCTTGTCTCTTTGCCTAAGTATGGCTGGGTTCTCTCTGTCTCTCTCACATCCACAATTTTATGAAGCTCAACCTGTTCCAGGGGCAGTTATTCCTCAGTTACTTTGTTCTGAGTAAGAAGAATCCTGTGCAACCTCAGCAAAGTGTCTGGCAGCCATTTATGTTTCTGGAAATAGCCACCATGTCTTTGTTAGTAGGTAAAGCAAAAATTCCTTTAAAAATCACAGGATTCTAGATGCAGTCAGTGCATCAGTGGAGATTAGGAAGCCATGTATATTTAGGACATCAAATTGAAAAAACCCATAAGTTGTATTATTTTAAGAAAATATTTATTTCTCTTACTACTCTATCACCAAAGACTTTCACTCTTCTCTTCTGAAGTCCAGAACAACCAGGATACAAGACAAATAAATTTTGTGCTGAAAGGATTGCTGTTGAACGCATCTTTAACAAATTCCCTTCATTTTAATAATTTTGCAACATTGGTAGTTATTACATAGTAAAATTATGTGTCAGGAAAAAATGCCAAGCAATGCTTCTGATATTTTTGTTTGTAATAGCTTTTTAATTACTAGAGACTGGAGTTTTCCCAGCAGTACAGAAAAAAATCAATTAAAACTAATAAAAAAGAGAGGAGGAGAGATTAGGCCTGTGTTTGAAGAATAAAGTATCCTTGCAGCTTCCTGAAATTCTGAATTTGAAACAAGATTAGAGGGACACTCATCTGACTGACTACTTTTACATACTGCCAAGGCTAGAGCCTTTCCTCAAAGTGTGGTTAATGGAGCATTTTATTCTCTTCAGAAAATTAAAAAAAAAAAAACATTTTCACTAAAAAAAAATTTCACTAAGAAAAATGTTTCCAAATGTTATCAACATATTTTTAAGCAGAGATGTTAATTAAAAAAATAGAAATGTCTGCCTAAAAAAATGTTTTCCAGACAGAGAGTAAAACTGATTATAGACACTGAGATAAGAAATGGGGCACCATTCGTTATTACTTTGTAGGGAGAATTTCAGTCCAGTCAGCAAAAAATTCTTCTTTTATAAATATTCTTTTCTAAATAGAAAGCCTCCTGAAGATAGCACCTTTTTCAATTTTTTAAAAAAAGTGTTATTACATTAGTTTCCTTGTGCAATAGACACGTTACACTAGAAGCAGAAAATTACATCATTTTCTTTGGAGAAAAATTTTCCCTTTTTCTGAAAAATGTATTTCTTTGTTTTCATTCAATAAGCTATTTTCTGCCTACTGATCCTTCAGAAGTAAGAAGACAATGCAAAGTACCCCAAATTTAGTATAATATGTCTCTTAAAAATGTAAAAGGCATAAGGTAATGGTTTTAAACTAAAAGAGGGTAGATTCAGACTAGATACAAGGAAGAAAACTGTTCTATTATCTCCTTGAATGAGACCTAAAATAATATGGTCAGACTCACTCGAGTACATGAACAGGTTTCTTTTCTTTATTAGACATCAGCAATGTAGATGTCTCCATTTGTTAAGATGAATCCTACATTATGTTATTAATAAAAATACTTACTGGACAGGTTATTAGCTACGCTATGATTTTGAAATTATGATAGAGGTAAGCGGTGGAAAGGTTGAGTTTAGACAAAGCTCTATCATGGATCTGTTTCCATTCTGGTAAACATTTCTTCTCCATTCCATAACACTTTAGGGCAAGCAGAGACTATGTATTGTCTGTTAGAGGCAAGACTAACATTTGAAAGAAAGTCCTGGCTTTATTTCTTCATATTTGCATGACACAGTGACTGACAGAAAAGACATGGTTTTGACTGTGCCTACCAGCCAAAGTGTGCTCTTCTTTAAAGGAAAGGAGAACATTTCTGTTGCCTGGTATTTCTGAGATATTGTACAAGGCACTGTAATACATAGTTGTTAAGGAAACAGACAGTGCCCTTCTGATGCAACGAATTGCAGAATAGATGGTCTAGTGCTCGACATAATACAGTTACTTTGTCATGCCTTACTAGTGGATAGTTCTTGTATGAAATACAAGCAAGATCATTTCTGTATATCTCTCCAATGTCATAAAACATGTCATATGCTCCAGTGACATCACACACACTCCTTGCTGTTAATGGCGGTGGCACTTCTGAAAGAAAGTGGGTGGATAATTTTGTGAGGATTTCTTACTAAAGCACAATTCCTTGATAGCCTTTGCTGTAGCCTGGGGAGACCAGTGATGGATGCAGTTTAGAACAGGTCTGTGTTTGCTCTAATACTGAATATGAAAACAGTACTCTATAAGACTGGCTCAATGTGAGTTCAAAGATAACTTTACTCAGTGGATACTCACTCTGCACTACATTAAAGTAACAGACTGGGCTGTGGCACATGTTGTGTACCAAATTTGCCAGTTGTGCAATCTGGATTTACACAGGCCCCTCCCGCCCCATTTTTGCAATGGCTAAAACAAGAGCTGGAGAAAGCATTGGCTTACAAATTTAGGCCATAAGTATTTTAGAGTAACCACAGTTACTACAATGAGACTTATTAACTGGATAACAAGCAGACATGCTGTATTTTTGAGAATAGACAGGATCATAATCCTGGTTTATCAGCCAAGTCACCAATTATTATATTAATTATTATATTAAAATATATCTATTATTTAGAAGTTTCTTGTTCTCTCTTTGCTAATATTTGAATCAGTGGGAAATGTTATTATGTATATGTATAGAACAGAAACAGCTGAATTTGGTAATGCCAAAACTGAGTGCTGTTCACAGTGTACACCTAAGTGGAAAATACGCAATGTCTGAGCATGCAAGTTCACCTTCACTTCCCATACTCTACCGCACTCTGTAATATCTCTATTTTTTGTTTGCACCTGTCAGATTGCTGCTGATACCTCTGAAAAAAAGTCACATCATTAAATTTCAAACAGGGGTATGATTTTGAATCAGACAGTTTTGAATACAGTTAAATGAATGTCATTACTTCTAAAGCCTGCTACTAGCTTAGATCAGTGTTGCCTCATTCTGGTTAAAGCAGGGTTCATACTACAGATCCAACTATAGCTATAAAAACAAAAGCAACAGCTGTTCTCTGTGATTCCGCTCAGGACCAGTTCCCAGGGGTGACTGGTATGGATTAATACAACAAATTGCCATCCTGCATCAGAGGCATTTATACACAAACTTTTGGTCACAAATAATTATCTGAAGTAAGCTTAAGGTATAGTTCTGTTATCTAGACTGCAACCCATCTTTTATACTTAACCTTGATCATTAAAGCTGGCAGATTTCACTGTATGGAGCCACAGGGTGGCTTTTTTGCAGTACAAATTTGGCGGATGTTAGACCATATCCACTCAACATATTGAGAGGAACTCACATCTTGTATCTCACAGAGCCAAATTTAGAATTTTAAGGCTCACTTTAGTAAAGACTTTATGGAGAAAAACACACTAAAATGCAAAAAGAAGGTAATTTTCATATTGTGATGTATCATTTCTCTAACACTGTGAAACAAGTAGATTTTACTTTTGTAAAAAAAATACAGAGCCATGACACTAGTTCTTTTTATGTAAGTAAGTCCTCAGTGGATGAAACTTGCTTTAACAATATATGCATTAAGACTTATTAAAACATCCAGGTAACAAAACCACACCATCGTTTAAAGTTCCTAGGTCATCAAAGCTTGTGTGACACCTTTAGAGCAAAATCCAATTTAGATAATTAAATGCTGTCAATCTAAAATATTCTTTGCTATCTTAGTCAGCTAAGACTAAGTTTTCATATTATGAAAACTGTTCTCTACTGTTGCTCTGTGAAATAGCTGCTCAGTGAAAACAACAACAAAGAGATAAGACCCTATATGCAGCTTGATTGTGTTTAATGCAGGCTTCTACTAAATGTAGATGTGTTATGTATATAATGTATACATCTATGTATACATTTGTGTATATATGCATGAATATATATTCATAGCTGCCATTAGTGATAAAATTCTTAAGATCAATATTTTAATTAGTTTTGGTCTTGTCAAAGAATAAAAGATTTCTTTTCTATATTATTTCAGTTCAAGGAATGAATAACTGTGTAGTTACAGTTTCAGAAGGAACAGTTTTTATTACTGTTCCTTCTGAACGGTAATATAATATGTAATATTATATTACTGTAAATGTGTTAGTGTATGCAATTGTTACTTGAATTCTTATACTGCAGGACAAACAGAAAAGCAAATTTTGTTCTTCTGTTGCTTTCCTTTAACACAAACCTTAAATAAATAACAGTAAAGGAAAAAAAAAAACTCAACAGAAGCATTTGCAGCTGCAACTGTCTTAAATTCCCCAGGTTTCTTGTTTGTTTATATTGTTTATAACGATTTGTGTAATCATTGTTTATAATGATTTGTGGCACTAGTGGATAATACTACATAATAGATATTGCTCTCTCTTACTTAAAACAAAATGAGAAGCTGGGTTTGCTTCATAAGCAAAATATCTGTTGGGCCCATACTGTACACTGAAAAATACCAGATACACTGAAGCATTAGAACCGTATTGACTATCCTTATTTGTGAATCACAGAATAACTCTGTTTAAGAAACTTCTATGTCTAAAACCATTCATTCCTTAATTCTGTATGCCACAAAACATTGTGCATCACAACCATTTTTGGGAAAATCTACTGCAACCAAAAAATTGCGCTGGAAGTTGCCTTGTGGTGATGTTTTCATTTTGGAAGTTAGGGTCCTCTGGAGCAAAAGTCATATGTGTATTAGGCCAGTGTTCGGCAAAAACGAGATCATTAGTGTCTTGCTAAGTTCTTTTCCCAAGGCAATACTAGTGTTAATTACAGTTTCTGTTTATGAATTACAAGAAATTCTGTTTAAAAATCAGAAGAATTCATAAATCACTGCACCAGAGGAACACTCATCAACTGTTTAACTTTCAACTGTCAGCTCATTCTTCTTCATATACAATCCATTTAATCAAGTTTTGCCAAAACCAAGACTGCAAAAGCCTTAATAACACAGAGAAAAAAACCCCACGACAACATGTAAAACAGCCAAATTCAAAGATCACAGGGAAGCCCAAGATGATGAGACTCAAACCCTGGGAAGTAAAAAAAAAAAAAAAAAATCACCATCATAAGTATTAAATTACTAAGAATTATTATCTTCTGTCATGTATTAAAAATTTCAGTTCCATGAACCGTATGATGCAGTGAAGTGTCTTTGACTTTGGTATACACTTGGCCTGATTTTATGTCAAAGTAAACCAAATGCAATGTTGAAATTTTCTGATCCAAAATGAGAATAATTTTTATTGTACCAGCTAAAATTCTAAACACATTAAGGAAAATTTGGAAAAATATAAAATTTTCTACCTTCTGGAGATTTTCAGTGAAACCCAATATTAATTTCAGAATTACTACTGGTCAAGTCAGTAGTAAAACTTCTTGACTGAACAGAGAAGTGGTCCAATAAAAAAAATAGTTTAAAATCCCCTCCATAATGATGTCCTTTCCTTTCCTTTCCTTTCCTTTCCTTTCCTTTCCTTTCCTTTCCTTTCCTTTCCTTTCCTTTCCTTTCCTTTCCTTTCCTTCTTTCTCTCTTCAGAGAGAGAATATTTATAATGAGCACAGTATAGGTGAAGTACAATGATCAATCATAATGCTTGATATCTTTGCTGGGATTTATATTTCTTTAGTTTATATACCTCTAGTGATACATCTCATCCTTATTTCAAAGTCTAAAATAAGTCAGATGACTTTCCTCCTGGAAGTGCTACTCTTACTCATTTTCTTCAGCTCTCCAAAATAAAAGTCTAGATGAACTCAGATTTCTACACTCTCAGTGTCTAAAATTAGATGAGATAAATGATGCATCTCAAGATGCATCTGAGAAGATCTTGCCAGTTTAGAGATTTCTAGATGACATAATATTATATATTACATAATCCTATTAAATATTATATATTTATCCTATTAAATATTATATATTACATAATCCTATATGTTCAAGTCCTCAAAATGTTAATGTAATTTCCATCTTTAATCGTGTCAGACAACATCATCACTGTCAAAATCAAGTTGGAAAACTCACTAGTAGGATTTTCATGGCTTCCTGAACATGAGTCTGACTCTTTACAGAGAGTTCATAGAATCACAGAATCATAGAATCATTAAGGTTGGAAGAGACCTCTAAGATCATCGAGTCCAACCGTCAACCCAACACCACCATGCCCACTAAACCATGTCCCTAAGTGCCGCATCTACACGTCTTTTAAATACTTCCAGGGATGGTGGCTCAACCACTTCCCTGGGCAGCCTGGTCCAATGTTTAACCACCCTTTCAGTAAAGAAATTTTTCCTCACGTCCAATCTAAACCTCCCCTGGTGCAACTTGAGGAAAAACTTCAGAAAGGCCATCAGCCTTTGGAAACCACTGAGAGGATGAATTTACTCTCCAGCACACTTTTGGTGATCTTCAGGGCTGAGACCAGCAAAAGTCCTGGAAATCTTTAGATGTTACACATTCTGTGTATTCCTTTCCTGTTTACTCAGTTTTCAAGAGTGGTCTTTCAGGTCTTTGGTCAAGTCTATAGCATCAAGCTGAGTGAGCCAGAAGGGATGGATAGCAATGTCATAACTCCCACCCCCACCAAAAACACTATTCGACCTTGCAGTGCTGGCTTATCTAGCCATTTTTCAGCTAGTGGCTCTATTTATAGTGACACTTTCATTCCTCAGTATGGCATGGAAGTAGCCAAAAGGAATGTAGCCAAAAATATTAGTGAAACATTAGTGCGAGGCTACATACTCATATACTGGTTCCCATGCATTCGTACTGTTTCTGAGCATCCTCCTGAGACAATTTTGGCCCATGACAATTAGTACGCTACAAGATAACGCTCAGTACCAAGGCCCATTCTCGATAGGCTACCCCGTACTGGAGGAAAGAGAGTTAGGTCGGAGGTGTTAGTGGCAATGTGCCTTGGCCATTATATTTCTTACACTAGGAATAACCCAGAACTCTTTGGTAGTAGAACTAAAATGATAACTTTAATTAACACTGAAACTGAAATTGTTAAATTCAGCTAAAAGAACCAAAAAGAGATGTATATTATGATTTGAGGTAGAAGAATAATTCAGTAACTTTGACAAATACTCAGAAAATATTAACAATGGAAAATACATCACGTGTAAATATACTATATATGATGCTGCAGTATATTTTCAACAGGAGCATCCAAGTATCCACATTCTCCAAACATCCAGATGGATTTGCAGAGTATTGCATGAGCAAAAAATAAAATTATACTGAAAAGTTAACCAAAAACTGTATTTTAAATTATGTAACTTTTTTTTTCAGTTGATGCTTGTTTATTTTCCATTTACTTGGAGTTCTCCAATTCATGAAACTGACATTTGGTTCACACAGTAATATTTTTTGTACTTTATGAGAAATCAATTAAATTATGATTTAAACTTTGCAGGGAGTTAATGGATAGCAATTTAAAGAACTATTGCTGTGCTTCAAGTAACATCAAGTATCTTATTCTGCCTACATAATTTTTGTGTTCCTACTGCTTAAGCAGCTATTAGGAAGTGTTCCCGACACTGCCTTATGTCGTGTATCTGCAGAATTCCACCCCATTGCTTCTGATCCAGATGTTTTATACCAGTTACTGTAGCATTTAAGAGACAAAATAAGGTCATTACACAAAGGTAGTGTAGCTGCATTTGTTTAGAAAAAAAAATCAAACCCAAGACAACAGATTCTAAAGTAAAAAGCTATGAAAATCAGGATAAAAAATAATTAAATTTTCTCAGGAAACTTAGGAACCACATTCAGTTAAACTCAGCCTGGAATAATTGGATATCTGAAGATATTCAATATGCTAAAAGCAGCTGTGCTCTAAACACATGCGTAAGCTACATGGAAAAAAATGCTTATGATTAGATGCAAGTAGTAAAAGAGTGCAATAAGCAGCACTTCCCATGCAGCAGGGCAGGGAAAGTGAGATGTTTTAGCTGCAAAGCACTGCTTTGGTGACTCAAAGCAGCCATAAACCTCACATATGGATTAATCAGCCTGAATGTACCAGGGTATCTGACCTTTTTGAATATGAAGCTGTTGCACGTTACAACAGTCTATTGCTATTTGCTATTTAAACTTATTTGTGAGAAATTTAAGCATTTAATGTGATGTGCACTTTTCTTCACTTGAATTGGTATTGGCTTTATTTTGATCTACCGCAACAAATGTATAGCAGGAACAACAGAGCAAAGGTAGCCGATGCCTTGTTTGCTTAATATAAATGCAAACCCAACATGAGAAACAAAATAGTCCACTTACACTTCAACACTTTTAAGAGTACAGCATAAAGTAGACAATTTTTCTCATGAAGAAATTTGTCCCTATGTCATGAGTGGTAATGTGAACACTCCAGAGAGACTATGAAGGGAGAGGCCTTGATTAGATGCCTATGTGGTGTTTCTTCCACTGCTACATGATTGCTGTTGTCCACATTGCAAGTCTATTTATATCGGCACTGCATGTGGCCATTATTATTTTTTCATAGAGTTATAGTCAACTGCTAGCTTACTTTTATCTTTCAGCTGCAAATCCTGGTATTTAGCTTCTCTAGCTGTAACAAAAATATCTCCATTATGTATTTGAATATTCTGGTTTATGATCCTTTCAAAATTAAATGTGCTTTTTAAGACTACATCTAGCATATGGGCATGAGCACTGACTTTACTTTGTCATGCCTGGGCACAGGTAAGCAGAAAGTATGAGATCAAAAGCAAGTCTGCTGAGTCCTAGCTAATAATTGTCCTGGTTTCAGCAGGGATAGAGTTAATTTCCTTCCTAGTAGCTGGTACAGTGCTGTGTTTTGATTTAGGATGAGAACAAAGTTGATAACACACCGATGTTATTAACTCTATCCCTGCCGAAACCAGGACAATAATGCAAGTGGAAATGGGGAATCCATGATCAGCAGCTATCCTTGGTAGCCATATGACAACACAAACAAGTGACACCATGATTCACAGCTCATCCCCTCATTGTCTGGAGTAAAGATAAACATTTACTTCATTGGAAACATTAATTTATCTAAGATGTACAAATAGAAAAGCCTTCAAAGAATTCTTGACTGTCTCTAATGTTTAGATTTGTACCCTGTTGTTCAGAGTAATAATTATTTACCTTCTCTGCGAAAAAGAGGACCTTTTACTAATAGACTTCACACTGCATGCTGACATTTCAGGAGATTGCTATATTAGTTCTATCATTCAGAGACATGAATTATTGATTCACCTACACTAATCTCCTTCAAACTACTGAACTACTCACAATTGTACTGATGCAAATAGCTAATAAATAAGCAGAATGTAAAATTACTTTATTCAGCTTTAAAAGAATATCATAAAGTTTTAGTAGAGCCTGTACTATTACTAGTGCTAACCAGGTAGTAAATTTTGTTTGCAGCTTTCAGGCTTTATGCACCAGTCTTCCATTTCCAAATTAGTTTCAGCTTCATATTTCATGGACATTATACATTCATTTGTGACGTAAAAATGCTGCTGTTCTTCCAGCAGTTCTTTACCACCTTTGCATTCTCAAACCTCAATGTGCTGCTCCAGGGATCAGAGCTGTCCTTCACCTTCCTTTATTTACTACAGGATGTAATTCTTTCCTAAGTTACATTTGTGTGAAACAGGAAAGATTGTGGCAAATTCCTTGTGACAGAGTATTTCAGATATTCCATAAGTGCTGTATAATATTCTGTTACAGTAGCTTCAAAATACAGATAACCTGAAAAGCTGATTCTAAAGCATCCTGCTAGAGTGGGGATTTTTTTATTGAAAACCTCAAAAGAGGTTTTGGTGAGCTCATCCTGTTTGTTTTTGTTTACTGGGCATAGAAATTTAAAATTTTTCTTTTGCTGCAGGAACTATAATAGATTGACTACTGAGATATTGATACAGTGTGCACAATACAAAGATAATCACAAGAATAGAAGGCAGTATTGGAATATTTCCAACCCCACACAGAAAATCATAGTGAAAGCAGTGATTAGTTACACCTGGACCATTTTCTCTGAAGGTAGTCATTATGATACAGCACACATTTAAGACATCTTTTAATGAGAAAGAAAGAGTGGTTTTCAGTCTCTTTAGACCTTCCATATACTTTTTTCATTTGAGAAGTTTTGAATTTTCTCTTAGACAAACTAGAGATTTTACTACGAATGATCTCTGTAAAATATTTTTTTTTCTGTATAAAATAAAAAAAAAATCCCAACCACACTGTGGTTTTATGGAAAATTAGGTTTTATAGAAAAATTAAAAATCAAAAAATATCACTTGCCTGTTTTAGTACATGGAAACAAAATTACTGTAGAGATCATGATCAGATCTTTTGTCTCCTGGAAATATTAAGGTTCTTAAACAGAAACCATCTAGTTGAGTTTCTGAAAACCAAATGAGTACAGACATACCTGCTCGATAATTTGGGAACATCTGCACAGAAACACCTACAAAACATTCAAAATTCCTTTGTTCTAGCTTCTGGGAAAGTGTGTGTCCCACAGAATTCAGCTCAGCAATGCTCGGCACTATGGGGATGTCAGGTCCAGGAGAGGAATGAGCACTCAGAGATGGCTATGAGACTCCCAAGAGCATGCAGATTCAGCATCAGCCTTTCATTTTGCCTTGCATTGGGATATGGCAGTCCTGAAGTGACAGAGCTGACGGTGGGCAAATTTACCCAAAGTGGGGTTTATAGCTTAGGCTGAAGTCCTTGTGGCCTCGGGGGGTGGCTATCATACCTGAAATAGTCACTTCAGAGCAAGCTCAAGTGTATCTACACTATACTCTAGCCACTTCTGTGACTGCAGTGCTGAAGTACTTTTATTTTTATCCATTGCACCAAGTTTTTATGCTTCGCTCATAAATGGCAGGGCAAAAAAAAAATTACCTCATCCATAGTTGTTAGGTGCCCCAATTACTTACTTCAAATGACATGATTCTTCCAGAAAACTTTTAGAATAGCTTTAAAAGCTCTCAACAACTTACAGCTGAAAGCCAAATGTAGAGGTTATAATTCATTTACACTTTGTAAAACTATGTAACTCCTCAATAGGTGCCACAAATCATGTCAGAGTGGTGTGGTCTCATTTAAACCTCATAAGAAATGCAGTCTAAAATCTTTCAAGCAGGAAATTCTGTGGTTTTTTTCATTGGCATAATTCCAGACTGTAACTTCTCTTGTTCAAGTCTTGATCATTAGCCAGCTTCTCCAGAGAGCACTCCACATACTCCACCAGTTCCATGTCTAAGGACCAAATCTAGCTTTAGTGTTTTATCTGTCTTAAAATTTTTTCTATGTTACAAACTCCTCTGTTCATTCAAACTGTAAGGTCCTGGTTTTTTGGGTGCACAGTCAGCAGTAGGTGTGTGTATATATAAAGAGATTTAAGTTCCTAATTACAGAGAGAGGAAATGTATGAAGAATATTTCTTGAATGCTATTTTTATCCAAGAGACTTAAAGGATCTCTTTCTACTAAGCATTATGGTAGTCATTAATTATATGATAAAGTGTTATTTTTTTGCATACAGGATCCTTTGTGCTGAACTTCCTAATGCTTGAGCACTGCAGTTTTCAACCTTAATGTAGTTTCAAGGTAATACACAGAAAGAAACTTATATGATACAGTAGATTGAACTAATATTATGTGTCATTGTTTTCTCACCTAATATCTTTTGGAATATTATTGATTTTTAGTGATTTTGTGTGTACCAGTGCAACTATAAAGCTAAGCAAAGCTATATAAGGTAGACATTGGTTTTAACCCTCCACTATATTTTCATCTCTGTCTTTCTTTTCATCCTGTTTTAAAAATGGCCATCCTCTGTGACAGTATTTCTCATAATTCTTTTTTTTTTTCTTTTCAATGAAGGTTACTGTTTTTTCATGAACTCAAACTGAGATGGGTGTCAGTTAAACAAAAATTAAGTCATGTAAATATGGATATGCATCAGATGAGGTAACTTTAAGAACAAAAAAAAAAGCAAATTATATTTACAGTAGTGAAGGCAGAAGATCATTTCCCTGTCTGTCTCTCCATCACCACTGCGGCAAATCCTCTGTGTTTGTGGGTTCTATTTTTCTGTGGGAAGGTCTACACATACATTTATGGACACGATTACCAAGAAACCTGGACCACTTTAGAGAATCTTCATGTAAACAGCATGGAATGCACTGAGCTAAAGCCATTTCCAGTTAACTGAAAGGTTAGGGGGAAATAGGGGGTTTCATCATTTGCTCCATTGTCATTAAAGTGTCTCTATTTGCATTTGGACAATTTTCACCTACATAGCACAGTACGTTTTGAAAAATGGAGTAGAAGACATTGAGCTATAAAACCAGAACTTGTTCATGCTTTGTAAACACTGAGCAATACTCACAAAAAGTGTACATGAGAAGGGAGGGTGCATATTATATGAATTAATTTAGCCCCAAGGTACTGTGTTCATGCTTGCAAACAATTTATAAGTGTGATATAGAAAACTTACTGCACAATAAAAGTAACACAAGGTTTTTCTCAAATGTTTAGGTACTGTTACATGGTATTTATCCTACCGCTGAGATACAAAAACTAATTCTGAAGATCTTCTAGTATAATATGTGGATTTTTTATCTTTTTTTTAATTGTTCTCAGGAGAAAAGGGAAAAAAGAAAGATAATCCCTACTTTAATTCTGCACTTTGGAAAAAAAAAACAAAACACTACATATGTGTAGAGCACTGTGAGCCTCATCAAGTAATTTCCTTTCTATTTTCAATTCTCATAATTTGCCTACATTTCATAAGGTGCTCTGGAATTGAGCCAACAAAGAACGCAATCACGTTTTGCTTTGAACATGTGCAAAGTCTTCTGCATACACTGTTTTTGAGATATATTTTTAAATTACTTCCACGGAGAGTCAGTGCAAACTTTCTAGTCCGTGCATGCGTAGTCACTTTGTGTGGGCAGAGAGAGAGCAAAGAGCAGTGCCACCAGCGGCTCCACGGCTGGGACAGTCTGTCAGTCCCTGGAAGGGCTGGGCACCACGTTCTCTGCCAGAAGTGTCAAAGTCATGATTTTAATAAATTAAGTAAAAATAGTGTTTGTTTGCCACGTGAATAAGCAGAATTTATGTTTTACAACGTATCATATGTCCACCTGGAATTGAAATACTTGATATGAGTCAGATTGTATATAACAGGACTTCAAATAAGTGTTTTAAATCTGCATACAGGCCTTCAGTAAAAATAGTCTTTGGTGGAAATAAAGTCCTCTTTACCTTTTTCACTAATGAATGAAAAAACTAGCAATACTTCCTCTATTAAGTGATGAGAATGCAACATTTAATTATTTTTGCTATACATGATAAGCAGTACATTTGAAGGCATATCATTGTGATATTTTCTCTGTAGTTTAGAGGTGGTTGGACTTTTTTTTTTTCTATTTTTTTAAGTTCAGTTACTCATCTGTCACTAAAAACACGTTTCTTATACATTTTAGCCACTGTTTCTCAATGTCAGATCAGAAAAGCCTTTCTAGAACTGTCTGCAGCAAGTTCATGAGGTTCTTATATGATTTGCTCAAGACTTTTTACAAATAATGAGGTCTTAATGATGTATTAACCATCTTCAGGTAGCATGTCATATGTTTACAGGGAAAACTACTCAAATCCAATAGTCCTTTCTTGCTTAAACATACCAAGGAAGTCGAACCAATGTCATCTCACTGACTTCAGTGGGCTCATAACCACAGCAGAAGCCAACACCACCTATAACAATTTACAAAGAAGAAAGGACTTAAGTGAACTAAGGATCATTTTGAAACACTATAATTCCTTATGGTAGAAGAGATGCTTTTCAGAATGGCACTTTGTTTGTGTACAGTTGGCACCAGAATTTGAGTTCTGCTTTTGTTAACATAGCACTGAGGAAGAAGAATGTAAAAGTTAGGGGATAGCAACTAAGTCCTTTCAGAAAGTGAGGATAAAAACAGCAAACAAACAAGCAAAAAAATCCCAGCACTTCACTGAAATTGTTAAAGCAGATATGACAGAGGTAAAAAGATGCTGAGTTTGAATCAGTATTTTATTCATGTTGGACTGGAAGTGTTTTTCTTCCCCCCAACTCCCCCACCACTGGCAACCTGTTTGGTGGAACCATGTTTTAAAGAGCATTTAATAGTAATTTCTAAAATAAAAATCAGTACACTCCATGATGAAGGTTAATCCTTTGGGTATTAACTTAGCTTTATCACAAAGCAGACAGAGTGTCTGTATTCATCTCACTGCACTTAGCATATTAAAAAAATTAAAGTCTCTATAGGCAAAAGTAACTTTATTTCAAAACAGTGAAGCTTAGTTGATGCAAAAGTAAATACAGTGTTTATTGCAACAGCTTCAGTACACAGCACAAGAATGTGCATTTAGTACTTAAAGAAAGTGAATAATCTGAAACATTTGAAGAGTACAAGGCTCTCCAGCTCTGCTGTTTGTTTATACATGCCGTATATTCTGCAAATTTATGTTGGCATACATTCAGTTTCATACTAAAATACTCTCTGATACTCAGTCTTTTAAAAATTGCAGTCAAATATTCTGTTAAAGCATAAATCTTTATACAGCATATTAAATTCCAATACTTAACTAAAAACATTTTCTCAGCTGTAGTTAAGATCATTCTACGACTTTAAAAAGACCATTCCTATTATTAAAAATAAAAATATAAAAGAATTAGCCACATTCACTAAAACTAACTTATTTTTAGTCATGAATTTAGCAATGCAGAACATTGTCCTTGTTTAAATGTGTTTCAACACATGTTGCTCACTGCAAAAGCGAGGATTTACACAGCCATATACTACAATGTTTTATTACAAAGTGTTAACATATACAGGGTGATCAAAGTCACGTTACTTTCCTCAGACTCACTGGAAACATTGCCTGAAATCACCATGAAACACTGAATGAATAACTAAAAAATGCCAGTGTTTATATGGAAAACTATTATATGACAAAGAGGCTAATTTTGTCATTACCTATTATTAAGCATTCACAGGCTTGTGCGGCTTTTCATCAACATGTCCACAGCAAGACTGATACGAAATGATAAATAAATATACAAGATGCTATGTTGATATCATGATCAGTTACCTGTGTTAATGTGGTCCCTTGGAATACAGTCAAATGCTAGACCTGTCCCAGCTCCTTCTTAGCAGAGAGCGTTCCCATTAGCAATCCAGTACGGCAGAAGGACAGTGACAGCTTAGCTAGGTAAAATTCAGTGTCTATGATACAATTATTGTGCTACTGATTACTTCAGACTTTGGTGAGTTAATCCCTAGGGTATTAATTTACTGCTCTGACTGTACAAAACAGATCCTAGTGCTTTACCCATTGAGGGCTATCACTGTAATTATTCCATATGGTGTCACCAGTAAGGTTTTCCTGTGCACCTTTCCCAGTAAACAGATTTTAGGAAATTTTCAAGACAGTCAGCTAACAAAAAAGAACTTCATGCTGCTTTAGAGCAACGTAAAATACAGCAATCCTCTTTTGAGAAGAACTTCATGATTTCAAAGTCTTACTATACTTCAGTTAGGGAGAATCTTCCTTCTTTCAAAAAGTCTTTCTGAAAGAAAGTTCTAAAATATTCTGATCAAACAGAATTCTGGTTTTATATATACTGATATAGGTACAGGTTTATGAACATGTATTATGAATAAAATTTAAAACATTTTATTCAAAAATATTGAACCAGGCTATCTCAACAAGTCTGAATGCTCCAATATTATTTTTTGAAACTAAAATTGGAAAATAAATAAATAAATAATAATTAAAAAAATCCCACTTTTGTAAATAAAGTGTACTGATTCCACCACAGTTTTATATCCTAGTGTCAAAGTTTTTCATAACAATTGGTATCTACTGGGATTTAGTTGCAACTTTAAAAGTAAAAAATACTATCAATCAGGAGTAAAAACAATCAACATAAGAAATTCAGTCTCCCAAGCTGGAAACTTCAAGACGATGATGATACTTACTGACCATGTAGTTAACCTTGAATTTGACACATTTATTCTATTTCCTTCTCTGTTACAGTGTCTTATTTCAGTATTACATTTCTTTGTGTGTAAGGGGAAAGTGAAGAACAGAGAAGCAACGCGTTCAAGAGGTCTTTGTCAAGATCTTTCCTGAGAGAGTCCTAAATGAGCTAATTAAGCTTGGGCGATAGGGCAGTATTGTCATGGATTAAAGGCTGTCTAGGAGCAAAACGTCAAAGTCTGCAATTGAACAACCATTTTTCCCCTATGATAAAGGTCAACGGAAAGCATCTTAAAGCCTCAGGAAGAGCATATTAATTTATCTTATTTATATTATCTTAAAAGAGAGATAAGAAGCAAAATTTTGCAATGAGACCGCATTACTTAGATTTTGGGAGGACTGGTAAAGATTTCACATCTCCACAAAATTGGCAAATAGGCAAACTAGAAGTTTCAGACTAAATGTTAAACTGAAGAAATTGACCTGACCATCATTTTAGAAAAGGCAGTTTGCAAATTATAAAAAGTAATAATAAAAGACAGCTAAATAAGACTTTCGGAAAATAAATAAGATAATGAGCAATCTGGAGCATATGCTAATGCCTCCGTATGAATCAATGCTGCCGACTCGTTTAGTTATGTTACCTGAAGTAGCCATATGACCCTCTTTCTTACAGAAGAGAGGAATACAGAGAAGAACAATGAGGCTGACTGAAGCCATGGAGCTCTTGCACAAGAAGGACAAATATGATAAGAACTGTGATAATATAGAGTACTTACTTTTTTTTTTTTTTTAGGTATATAAATATAATTATTATTACATTGGTTGAATTACACAGCTGTGCTTATTATTATTTCCACTGAATGGAGTTTGTGAAAGTCACTTTATGATTATACATATATAAGCCTGGATGGAATTTCACAGCTTCTTGTCTGACCGCTTTGAAAGATTTGTGCTGCTTTCTTTTCAGGCTGCAAACTAGCTCCTTCAGGTTTATCCCACTGCTGACAAGCTTTTGATAATACTGCTTATTTGTTCTTTGGGGCTCATCTGAGCTGTTCCTTCCTTTCACACATCAGAACATTGTTGTGTTGATGAATGCAAGCAGCCCCTTTGATCTGTGGGCATTTTTTAAAGCAGTGAGTAAAAGAATGCATAGCAGCAAATTAATGTGTTAACTAGTAATTTCTTTTTTGAATTTTTCTTCTTTTAAATCAAAGCAGTGCTTTACAGAAATAACCTCTCCTGATTTTTGTTTTTAATTACAATTTACAGATGTACCTTAACATTGTCATTGTGTGTTTCCAACAGCACTGGACTGTTATTTAAAAAAGTCATGAATATACCTGCAAAGTAATTTGTTCTTGCTATTGTTTGCAGTGTTTCAAAGTGGCATTTATTTAACCAAACACAGCTATCTACATGTCTGCATCTAAGCTAGTCATTTTTGTATGCCTTTGTAGACAAGGAAGAGAAAAAGACAATTCTTAGGTGGGAATTATATCATCCCAAAGAAGACATGTAAATGCCATCAAATGCATCCAGCTATAAAAGCAGCTGTTTCTCTCCCTTGACTATAAAGGGAATCCGATTAGCAATGTCTGCTTGGCTCAGACACTGATGTCTACACTGCACATGTTTAAGATGAGGTGAGATAAATCCCTGGTTCCTGCTTTCCTTTCACCTCTGGGCTCTTTCATTTGAGTATCATATCAATACATCGCCTGTACCCCTGGAAAGATTCCAAAGGCTTGGTATTCCTCCCTGAATTTCATATTACTGGCATCTCAAGCACTGGTTTAAGAAGCTGCTAAAAAGCAACTTTGACCTTAAGGAATCAAAAATAATTCCCTCTCAATATTCACTGAAGAAAATGAATGCCAAATCCGAATTCTGATCCTTTATGTGATAGAAACAATACAGGCCTGCCTGGTCAGCCATGAGCACTCTCTTACAAGACACTGAGGTGGAGCTTTAATAATCAGAAAAAACATTTTCATGCCTGAGTGACGTTACTTTGCTGCATTTGCCCTTCAAGTCCTTTGAAAGAAAACTGAAAATTCTCAATGCCTTCAAGCTATGATTGGAATCAGAGTTCATAATGCTTAGGGCATGACGGATTTAAGCAAAATTTGATGCACAATTTAAAAGCAAAGTGATAAAAAAGTATGTGATTATTCAATTCAAGGAAATTAATCTTAAAATACACTAAATACACCTAAATACACTACTGTATGTCAGTCATCTACCTAGCTGCAAACACAACTTACTGATGGATTAAACTCTCAGTTTAAAATAAATGAATGCACTATTTAGGCAAAACAAGCTGAACATTCCTCAAATATCCTAATGTGATACATTGCAAATTGAAGCAGGCTTTATATTCTGAAGCAAAATAAGGCCAAACACCATTGTGCTAGATGCACAAGGTTTGTGTGTGCCACCAATTATGTGTCTACAGAACACGCCACAGGCCATTTCCTTTACTTAAGGGGACTGAAGAGAGGGATACAACCAGAAAGGCAATTCATTCATTGCTGTAGTTTAGAAACTTTACTTCAATCCACTCAATACTTAGGTTCTAATTTTCTCTTTTTGCATGCACAAATTGAAGCCTTAACAGGTATTAATACAATTTTTATTATAGATAGGTGTGGATGCAATCTGTAGCTTAAGTGCATTCAGTTATACTCAGGAATGCTGTATATTCCAAAGCTCTGTGAGGTTTTCACAAAACAGAAATGAGAAAACAGACAAGTGCAAATATTATTATTAGTTTCAAAGGAAAACAAATCTCCAGATTCGCAATTTGGCAAATTCCGATATCTAATATGTGACATTAGCTGCAGGAAGGAGCATAAGAAAAATAATCAGACTATGATAGTCCGTTCCTCAGTGGTATCTTCTTGATCTCTGTGAGAGATTGCCTTAAACCTTGAAATACAAAACTTAATATACCTTCCAAAGTTGTGATAATTATGATAAATTTGTTAGATACTTTTATATCTACACAATTACTCACTTCTCTTTTGAATCATTTTCAGTTTGTGGTCTCAATGATACTCAATAGCAGTGTGTTTCACGGTTTTACATGTTTCACAAATCATTAAAAAACCCACCAATTTACCGAGCGACCTTCAGTGACTCTGAATACTGTAATTTGATTGAAAATATTGTCATGCTCATATATAATGAAATAGGAAAACAAAACCTCTCATCTTTCTGTTTCAGTCCATAATACACTAACATCATGTCCACTCTTGTCTTCCAAGGCCAGCTGTTTTTGTGAAAGACAGTTCGCTCTTCTTCATTTTCATCTCCATTCCTCCAATCCTCTCTACCCCACTCTTTATTCATATAATGGCTTTGATGATTTTTTGACTACAGCTTTACCAGAAGTAGACTCCTCCTTACCTTAAATTAAATTCTCCAAATTCAATAAAATCTTTGCTTGCAGATGCAAAGCAAATGAGCTAACGTCTTTTGAGGGATCTCATGTGCTCACGTCCAACACAGAATAATAGATGGGACCGAATGATAAAAGCAGAGTAGAATTTATTAGATTCCTAAAAGCTAGTTTTCGTTCAGAGCATGCTGTCTTCCTCCATGCTTCCCCCCTTATAACAGTTTATTCTCACATATTTTCAATTTTGAAACATTCTACAGTGGTAGCCACTTATTTCAATGAGATTCAACAATATATCATCTGAGTGACTTATGATTGTATGCATAGAACTGTAGGGAAGGAAAAAAAAAAAAGTAACTGAATGTGACTTCTCTTGGCAACATCATTATTATAACCATTTATTGACCTGACTCCAATAATAACAAATACACTTTCACTTTTGGAGAGAATATACATCTTTCCAATGTGAACAAAGTAGTTTTATGTTTATCATACTCTAAAAGCTTTAAACATTTATTTGTTTTAAATCCATGGAAGAAATTAATTTAAGGCTGATCCTTTGAGAATGGGAATACATTATCTTTACTATAATGCACTAACAAACTTAGATTGATCCATATAGGACAACCCTTTCGTAATAAATGAGTCAACTGCTATTGTGTCTTGTCATGTTCACTGCAATCACTTGGCTCTTTTAATACTGCAACAAGAGAAATATACTACACTAGAATGTCTTGATATCAACAGAAAAATTACCTGGCCAGAACTGAACAACTATGCCTGGTTTAGAAAGGATTTTCAGGACAATTTGAACTACATGCATGTCCTGGAACAGATTATTACTCACACCAGGTTGGCCTGTTCTTTAACTGGTTCAATGGAGGTCTAAGCATGCTTCCTATCAGAATGCCAGGTACAGGCTGTCCAAATGTGCATGAACTTACTACAGTGAGTGGATTAAAAATAGCAAGGATGGAAGAATGGGCAAGAAAGAGAGTGGAAAGAATATGAAAAATATTTATAAGAATTTCAGCATAATTTACCTATACACAAAATCTCAAACACTTCTGAAGATTCAAAATGTTTTAGGCAATTTCTTTTAAATTAAAAACTAATAATCATTTAAATACAGATTTCAAGCCTGAGGGCAACAGAATCACAGACATACATGCACAGCATGTGAGGGAAATATTGGAACTTCGGGGAAAAAAGAAATGCACTTTTATAGGTTCTTCATCCCTACTGTGATTTAAAAAATTGCTCATGACAAATATTTTAAAATATGTATTACTTACTTGATAAGCAAAGAAAAAGTGTACAAAATGCTTTTCTCCTGTTCAGTCTTTAGTACCCAACTTAATCTTCAATGCATATCCATTCTGGACTGATTTGTACATGCTGTACAATGCATACAGTTACTGGTATGGATGACTGTGAAGTGTGTGTACAGATAGTTTCAGTTATACTGTTTTTGTCACTTTTCCCAAGATCACTTTGCACAGACTGCCTGTGTGTATCTATTTATATATAACTTTTACAGGTTACTTTTACCAATAGAGTTACATTCATCTCAACTACTGACAGGTCACTATTCCTCATCTTATGCAAAAAAATAGTGCAGAAAACTTCAGTAGGATGATTTGCAACTGCTGATGGTTATAGAGATGAGATGAGTTTAATAAAAGAAAGTTATTTCAGTTCCCAACCTGGAATGGGTTACAGTATGTCTCTACTAAGGTACCATTTCTCTGCTTGTATCTTGTGCTAGCCGTGAGCCAGCTTCAATACAGAAACTGCATGACTATGTTAGTGAAACACTAAGTCCCAGATAATATACCCTATCTCTCCTCGGGAATTAACAAGCCTGGTGATCTAACGAGCATCATCACATAGCATTTTGTTAGCTTCAGACATTGGTAGATTACATCCACATTTCTCCTTATTTGACAGTATTATTAGTAATTTCTGGTTCCTAGGTGTATGGAAAGTACAGCAGCAGATTGATGGGTAAACTGGGTGATCTCAACCAAAACTAAAGTAAATCAACAAAGCAAAAAGATCTCTTCTGCAGTGTTTCTTTTTCTTTACAGTGGAGTCATGTTTTAGCTTCTTTAGTAAAGCCTGTGCTTCCTAGTCCAAGTGTTTCTGCCATCTATAGTATAACTGAATTGAGGACACCAGTTCCAATTTTGCCCATAGGGCTCCTTTTCAAGGGGCAAAAGGCTGAGAATGCATTAATTTCCACTGCTCCCTCATCTTTCTTCCACAAAAAAAAAAAAAAAAGCCAAATGAAACATAGTGGTAGAGGTGATTTGTTCATTAGAGTTTAGTAGAACTTTTCTGCAGCTTGAAAACAAATTCCTCTTTCCACTGTTTGATGTGCCTTCCACAAGGCCAGGGAGGTGGGGACAGCTTTTACCTCTAACAGCTTAAATGAGGTCAAAAGGAGCAAACTAGCAATTGAAAAAATGAAAATTTGCTAGAGAAGAGAAAGGAAAGAGCTGCTTCTTGAATTCCCAGTTACATCAATGCCCTGCAGGAATTAATTTGAGTGGTTGTGTTGCCTGTGCTTTTGAGACTTTCTCTCCCTCTGCGACATGACTTCTCTTGACACTATTGCAACGTGCACATGCATTAACTTACTGTCAGCATGCTTTACTTTTTGCCTTCCAAAACCATCTAGATTCTGCAACAGCAAAATCTCTAAAAGCTTTGAAAACCAGTTCTTCTCTGAAAAGTAACTCCAGCAAAAAGCATCTCAGTATTCCACCCTTGTCCCTTGATGATACACCGATCAGCTCTGCTCCATTTACAAGCAAAATAACTTCTCTCTCAAAAAAACCCCAACATTCCCTAAAAACTCACTTGATATCAAGCAGGATTTGTACATGGCTAGGTCTCTATAATCCTACAGCACTATATTGCCATCTTTTTCAGGTTGTGCTCTCACTCAGAGGTGCTCTGTTTTCTCACTGCAGCTAGGAAATTAGCTTTTGCAGTACTGGATCAGATAGAAGAGTCATCAAGCTTAATACCCTTCCTTCAACTGTGTGGAGTAGTAAATGCTCTAGAAAGTGAAAAAACTCCTGACTTTGATACAGGATGATGTGACATTATAGCTCTCATCCTGAGCTGATATAACTAGAAATCAGCTGAAATCTGGAAGTATGACATTATAAATTCCTCCTGAAACTTATATAGAGGGTTTTGATAACACCAGATATTCTTTTATTCAGTGTCAGTCCCTTTTTGAGACTTGTAAAAATTACTTGTCTTCAAAGGCTGCTGTTTTCAAAGAATTATTATCCATGTTTTATTGAGAAAGCATACTAGCTGTTTGTTCTAGGCACTTTAAAACAAAAATATTGACTACAATGATTAAAGTGCACTAAAAGCATTTGTAGATTATAGGAGCTGTAAGAGTTTATAAGCACTCTGTAGGACAGGATAGGATTTCAACATGATTTTGATAAATTGAAGAAATGGCTTAAAAACAAGATGACTAAATTCAATAAAGAAAAATGCAAAGTACTGCTGCTAGAAAGGAGAAGAAAATGCACAGATACAAAGTGAAGAATAACTGGTTATCAGTGATATGATACAAAAGGATGTGGGAGTTGTGATGGATCATAAATTGAATATGAGTCAGCAATGCCCCACAGTTATGGAAAAAAAGAAACTCAGTCTGGTTTGCCTTAACAGAAATTACTGATATAATAAGGCAGAGAGATAATAATGCAAATTCTAGTTGACTCTTGTGAGGCCCCAGATTTAGGACCATTTTATATTGTGGGGATACCACTCTTTTAATAGAGATATAAAAAATGGAAAGAAGGACAGAGAAAAACAAGCAGGTTAAAACAAGGCTTAGAAAATGTGTCTAGCAGGAAAGCTTGAAGAAACTGATTTTTTTTTAAAAGAAAAGGTTCAAGGAGACATAAAGACAGTCTTCCAACTTACTGTCAAGCAAAGGATAATGAAAAAGAATTCTCCATTTCACCTGGGATGAGCAAATTTCATAAGAAAATGTTGCTTACATTTTCAGCAAAGATTAACAATTAGTGAATGGGAGAAAATTCTACGGTGACTTGAGTGCTTGAACAGGACTCTTACATACATCTTACAAAATTAGAGATTTTTAAGATGTGAATATATGTTGAAAATATGCATTCCTTCCCTATTTGATTGACAGCCAATATATATAAAGACATGACAACAATAAACAGGTAAATTTTAGCAAGCTGGAAATTATTGCATATATTTTTGATATATCTATAAGCAAGATATAGGTATATATCTTATTAGCATGAGCTCTGTGGGAGCAAAAGAAAATTGCAAAAAAAAAACCCCTCAAAGATGACTAATTCCATTCAAAGCAATCACTACAGCAGTTATCAGCCTCTGATAATACCAGCAGTACTTCTCCAGATATATGAAATCTTCAGACCTTACCTGACTTTCGCTGCAAGCAAGGCTTCACTGGCAGAATCTCTAAGGGCATCAGGTGGACTCTGTTAGTCACTATATTTTATTATTTTGTCTTATGCTAATGTAAAGAGGCCTTCATTGGTGAGCAATTATTTTCCATGTTCACTAGGGACAGGACAAGAATAAATGAGCTTAACAGAGAAGATTAAGTTTGATATTAGGAAAATATGTATAATTATACAGTTAGTTAAATGCTGAAAGCAGTGATCCAGGGAAGCCATGGAATCTCTTTTCCACTTGAGCAAAGGGAGGAAAAGTCAGGCCCTGGATGGTGTTACGAGGACTGCATGCATTTGCTGTATGCCCACAACTTTGTTTCCATGAATAATCTACAAATCATAGAATCATAGGACCAGAGAAAAATAGGGCTGGCAGGGAGCTGAAAAAAATGTTTATTTCACAGCAGAATAAACTATAGTTGTACGCTTTCTATGATTAGTTTATCTAAACTGTTCTTAAAAACCTCCAGCAATGGGGATCCTCCAACCTCCTTAGGCAAGCTATTCTTGTGTTTGTACTCTTAAACCAGCACATGTACAAATCCCTACAGAAACAGACTCTATGACAATATCCAAAGCCAAGTGAAGCAAAACAGACAGACATTGGGAGAAATATTGCTATCAGCAACTTCTGATGTTATTTTTTGATGCAGTTTGTACTTTGGAAATGTTACTGATAGCAGAAATTATTGGCATATTTTCCTCAATCCTTGTTTTACTAAATCATGAATCCCACACAAGGGAATAATGTAATCAGCATAAAACTGTAGAAACCTAATTTACAGTCTGATCAAACTCATTACTACAGACAGGACTCATAGTAAGTAGGCAGACTGTCTGGGCTGTGAGTATAAGACTGGCCAGTATCTGGTATCCTGCAAACCAAGCCTTCTAAAAGAAACACAGAAATGTAACTTTCTGCAAGAATGCACCAATTTTAAAAGCTTACTATATTTTTCCAATTCTGTTGCCACTTGAGAGCAATGAACTCCTATTAGTGGGAGATGAAACAAAAAATAACACTAAGAAAAAGATATGCGAACAAAAATCCATTTGTTTTTAAAATATGCTAAGTTAGCTAAATGTAATTTGTGTTACACAAGTGACAAAAATAAGTGTCAGTAGCATATGGATATGGTCATTTGTGTTGGTGTTTGCTTTTTTGTGCTGATGATAAAAAACATACATCTCCTTGAAACAGATGCACTGTAATATCGTCTTTAACTAAATTCTATAGTGTATGTCTGTGAATGGAAGAGCCAAAGAGCAAAACTGCCCCTTTTCTGATTTCATAGCATCAAGGGAATTTTCTTTCCAGAGTGTGAATTTTTGAATACATAGTGTAAAGCACAATGCTGTGACTGACATTGATTTTACAAGTAACTTACTTGATACAGAATATTAATACCATATGTGCTAATACAACAAGCGTTAAGAACAGATGTTTTCTTCAATAATTTTTTCAAAGTAAAATTGTATCCTACAAAGCTAAATGTTTACTACACACATACTTAACTGCATTTTAATAATCTCACTTGAATTGACTTTCAGTTCAGTGAACAAAAAAAACCCCAAACCCTAACCACAATACCTAACTACTTAAAAGAAGAATCGGTCTTACATATCCAGTGATTTCTTTCTTTCTTTGTTCCTTAACCTACAGCCAGACAGATTGAAGTGGGGAAAAGAAGCAAAGCCAGGAAATATTTAGACCATATGTTTTCTCAGATTATTGTGAAATGACCCCAAATTGCTTTTGCACTAATATTTCAGCACAGTCATGCAAACATTAATTGTATGTAAACATGATGTATCTTTCAAAACTACATGGTAACCAGGGACAAGATTCTTACTGAATTTTATTAGTCACCAATAGCACTTTCAAGTTCTGGCACCAACTCATTCCAGTAAAAGGGTACTAGGTGCTATAAAAAAAAATCAGAACTTTTTTGATAGATTATTTTTATTGGCTTATATTAAAAATGCATTTTTTTTCTAATCCTCATTAATGCTGAACCCATTGCTACAATTTTTGGCAGCTCAGGAAATCTCAACTGCAAAGCAACAAGAGTTGTTTTAATTATTTGAAAGACAAAAGAGAATTATTGGGTTTTTCTACCCTATTTGCTAATATCTTCGTTACATGTAGCTAATAGCAAAGGTATTGTTATCTGTTACATCAAGAAATACTTAAGAATTATTTATACTTTCTAGAAGCTGTAGACTCACATCCCGATATACTAAGTCCTGAACACACACACATGGAGTATGCTGCTGACCAGTATGACTGCTAATGCCATCATATTCACAGGAAGGGAATTACGACCATCTTTTCTTAGGCTAAAAAGAGAACATGTGCTGTGCAGCATAAATGCTTCTGCTAAACGGATGCATGACTGCCCATAGTTCGATCTGGAAGTGTATATACCATATACACTTTCAGAGCCAGGGACACGGGATGAGATTTTCAGAGGCCTGGTCTGGCCTCTGGATCTGCACCAATCCTACATGTTGAGCCCCGTAAAGTTCACACACTGGCTTCTCTAATCCATGGCTGTCTGGAGAAGGAGACGATATAATGCCCATAAACTTCCTGGTGCCTAAATAAACTGATGGATCTGTGTCCTGGTTTTGGCTGGGATAGAGTCAATTTTCTTCACAGTAACTAGTATGGGGCTATGTTTTGGATTTGTGACCAAAACAGTGTTGATAACACAGAGGTGTTTTCATTATTGCTGAGCAGTGCTTACAGGGGGTGTAGATTACAGGGGTGGCATGCCGATGCTGGGGGCGAAATCGATAGCCCAGCTCAAGTGCATCTACACCAATGCACGCAGCATGGGCGGCAAACAGGAGGAGCTGGAAGCCATTGTGCAGCGGGAGAGATATGACTTAGTCACCATCACAGATACATGATGGGGTGACTCTCAAGATTGGAGTGCTGCAATGGATGGCTATAGACTTTTCAGAAGGGACAGGAGAGGAAGGAGAGTCGGTGGGGTGGCTCTGTATGTTAGGGAGTGTTTCGATTGTCTAGAGCTCAACAATTGCGATGATGATACAGTTGAGTGTTTATGGGTAAGGATGAGGGGGAAGGCCGACGAGGCAGATATCCTGCTGGGAGTCTGTTATACACCACCCAACCAGGATGAAGAGGTGGATGAAGCGTTCTACAAGTGGCTGGCAGAAGTCTCTCAATCGCTGGCCCTTGTTCTCGTGGGGGACTTCAACTTCCCGGACATCTGCTGGAAATACAACACGGCAGAGAGGAAGCAGTCTAGGAGGTTCCTGGAGTGTGTGGAAGACAACTTCCTGACACAG
>NW_008824231.1:4829419-4832495 GCF_000699105.1 Pygoscelis adeliae | reverse complement strand
CGTGTAGATGAGGCGCTTAGGGACATGGTTTAGTGGGCATGGTGGTGTTGGGTTGACGGTTGGACTCGATAATCTTAGAGGTTTCTTCCAACCTTAATGATTGTATGATTCTACAGAGAGTCAAAGCCTTTTCTGCTCCTCACACCACCCCACCAGCGAGTAGGCTGGGGGTGCACAAGAAGCTGGGAGGGGACACAGCCGGGACAGCTGAACCCAATTGACCAAAGGGATATCCCACACCATATGACATCATGCTCATCATATAAAGCTGGGGGAAGAAGGAGGAAGGGGGGACACATTTGGAGTGATGGCATTTTGTCTTCCCAAGTAACCGTTACATGCAATGGAGCCCTGCTTTCCTGGCGATGGCTGATGGCCTGCTGATGGGAAGTAGTGAATGAATTCCTTGTTTTGCTTTGCTTGTGTGCACGGCTTTTGCTTTCCCTATTAAACTGTCTTGATCTCAACCCACGAGCTTTCTCACTTTTACTCTTGCAATTCTCTCCCCCATCCCACCTGGGGGGAGTGAGTGAGCAGCTGTGTGGTGTTTAGTTGCTGGCTGTGGTTAAAACACGACAATCTGAATATAAAGTAGAATATAATGAACAGAGTACACACATACATATTAAAAAAAAATAATAAAAAAGAAGAAAGAAACAAGTACTCCTGGACTTTCTCTGTTTTGCAAATCCGAGTCTTCTGCAAAAGCTTTAACCTTTAGATGTTTTATTTTCAGGTATCAATAACTCAGATTTGCTTTAATAAAGTCTTCTAGAACCCATTTCAAGTATCTAAAGTTTGATCCTATGCATTTAATTTTGCTCCTTCTCCTCCAAAAGGAACAATTGATAAGGATGTCCAAGACCTGAAGAACAGAGAGAATCATTTAAGTTGACCCGGCATTTACAAGGCCATTACATTTCACACTAATACATCTTTATGAGGTCTAGAGAAATTAAAATGCCTTAGAAGTCTTAAATAGTGCAATGATTAGATGATATAAATTAGATGATCTTAGTAGGTAATTTTTAACCTAAACAGTGTAGACAATGATAAACTTCTATACTCTGGGCATGTTTAACAAAATACAGCAAACAAGCATCCAAGAGGCATGTTTTTCTGTATGACTACCAATACTCATTCATCCTTTGCTATATCCTTAAACTGTAGATGAGAATGTTTTCTATTATTTTGGAAGAAAGAGGATATAAGAAATAGAAGACACACTGAATTTTGCATCTGTTAACAGATGCACAAACAAACAATCAGAAAACTCTTTACTGAAGATTTGAAGGATGTGTTTGGCTGTATTAAAATAAAGTTGAAAGAGCACAATAATATCGTTATAGGCAATCTGTTCTCTCCCTAGCCCCTGGAGACAGCAGATGAAGAGGAAACTCAGATCATCATGTATTTCAAGGCCAGAAGGCAAAGCTGTGAGCATCCAAACCAGCATACTGAAAAAATGTAACATGAAATTCATTATAGCTTTTCTTCTTAAATAAATAAATAAATACCCAAAATTCTTCTTTAGAATCTGCACATACTCTAAATGTCATAGTTATTCTGGGGTACATGAAAGTAACTAGCGGAAAGGAAAGCAATATAGTTTATTTTGCTTTAGATTGCTTTTATTTATGAGGAGAGGAACCAGGTATCACTTTTTGACATATATAAATAATTATTTAAATGCAAAGCACTCTGAAAAAAAGAAAGATGTTAGCTAAGGACATTTTGTCCATAAGAAAAACTAGCAACCCTACTGAGGGCTGCTTTCATGTTGTCCTGGTTACCCTATCTCACTTGGCGAAACCTTGTCCACAACTCAAGGGAAGTTAAGCATGTGTACCTATATTTGAAATGATGGTGATAAAACTTTTATAAATACTTGGGAATGAAGCAGACAAAAAAAAATTTCTTATCTTTTTTTTTTTAAATGTAGTGTATGAAAAAGCCTTTTTTCTTTCTTTTTTTTTAGTATCCTCTGTGAGATAAGCTAAAAGACACTACTGTATTTAAAAAGAATCTCCTTATAGACATAGAAGCTCCTTAGAGGCTACCTCTCAGGTGGCAGAAGATCTGCCATGGGTCAGATTGCCCTTTTGAAAAAAATGCCATTCAGCATTGTTATCTTAGAATTAAAGGGAATCACATTTCCTTCAATGATGTATAATTGAGTTATAAAAGGAAAAGTACTAATACGCAAGGTTTAGATATTTGTTCATCTATGCTATGAACTGCCAATATTTAAATTAATTCATTCAGTTTGTAATCTTGTTTTTCCTTAATTTAAAAATATTTCTTAGTGATAGATTACGGAAGTAGTAAAGACAGCCAAAACATGAATTTCTGCCAAGAATTATTAATGTTACAACTACTTTAAGGACAGGTTAAAGGTCATCGAGGGCCTCCATAATTTATTAATGAACAAGATTAATGGTCAGAGTCTTTATGTCACTGATATGAGAAATTTGGACTGACATATTTTTAGACTTGATAGTGAACTCATGACATCAGAAGATTTAAATGGAGATTTATTTGAAATATATGTGAATACACTATCTATCTCCTGTATGTAAAAGATAACTCTGAAAACAAAGACCATGTTGGGTCAGTTACAGAATGTTTTGGTTGAAGTGATATTAAAAGGGATACATGCACTTGGGGCAATCAAGGAACTGCAGACAAAACGAATATTATGATCATAATTGGTTTTGGAATGCAAAGCTAAATAAATGGTGATTTATAACCATAATAGCTACTATAATTTTGATCATGTGATAGACTATACTCATATCTGAGGTGTGAACTTCTCCAGCAAAGATGAGATCATGGCCAGTAGCTCAGAGATTACTATCTTTGACGTCAGTTTAAGCACATATCTGATGACAGCATACTAGTTTACTCATGTTGCCATTAAAAAGGTGAGATTTTGGGTGAGGAATCCATTGCCAGTAGAAATCACACACAAAAATTTTGGCTAAAGGGCTCATTAGGACTGACTCTCAGTAATCTCTGAATGTGTAGTTATACTATAAGTTTTGGGGCACTGGAAACAGCTGAAGAAATCCTGATC
>NW_008824231.1:4817534-4829066 GCF_000699105.1 Pygoscelis adeliae | reverse complement strand
GCTTTCCCACAAAGGATAATGCAGTGGGTAACCACGTTCTCCATTTCTAATTTGACTGGCTTTGACTATCTTACTTTCCTGTTCCAATATATATAATATAATTTTATAATTCAGTCCTTTGGAAGGGCTTTTTATGTGTTTTTCTCTTTTTAATAAGTTTAACAGACCTGAATACTTAAGCCACTGAACTTCACTTAATACCAGGAGTTATGAGTATGGCCCCACATTTTGTTGTCTGATTACTTCATGTTCTGTCTCTGGAAGGTTCCTTTTTTCTCATGTTTGCACTTTCTAGCTGTATTCTAGACTATAGTTATTAAAATTCATTTACAGGCAAGCTTTTTCAGAAATGTTAGGCTTCGATTGATGTAGACTATTGAACATTTCTTAATTCCATATTTGTTGCTCCAGGATATGGGTTAACACGTTATTTCATGAGTTGATTCCAGCATGGCACAATATTTCAATGAACAAAATACCTTTGCCAAGCCCTATTTAGTTCTGAATATGAATTCGTGAACCTCAAATGTCTGGAGTTGATTAAGAGATAACCTACCTGGCTGGCAGACTGCCCTGTATCATACAGACAACTTTTCCACTTGCCACATGCCATTCCCTGGTATAGCTGCTTCTACATTTAGAACTTAATTGTCCCTTCTGCTTCCCATTTTTATCTTTTCATTTGCAGTTACTTTTAATATAACAAACGTGATAGTGATGAACAACAGAACTGTTTGAATAAGAACCCACCTATGAATGTCAACACCTGGACAGAAAATATGTTAAATGAAGGCTACTGTCTTGAATGCCCCATCCATCAAAAATAAACAGTGGCATACAGTAAAGCTTCTGTCCTATCTTTTATAGAATATATTTCTCCTATTAATTTGAATGTATCTTGTGTTATTCTGCATAGAAATCAGTGATAGCAAGGATTTTGTTAGGTAAAATGAAAAATACGGAATTTTAGTGTTTCCTTGTTAACTTCAATGAATTATGTTAAATAGAGACATTTAAATCAATTGATCTATTAAACGTATGGCTGTCCTAATTGGCCTCACAGGCTGTGTGGTGGGACAGGTCATGCAGCCATCTGCATTTAACTCAGTTTTAAAGTTTGCTTTGACATTTACTTTTATGTTTCAGGTGCTGTGATTAAATAGAAATGATGAATGAGTGCTGTAAATGACTACTCAATTGTCTGGGGTACAATGTTACCACTTCTCCAGCATGACCTCTAACTAATTTCCTCTATCACTTTCTCTCCTGATTTATTCAGAGTAGTCATTTCTGAGCCCCAGATATTTCTAAATCCCCACATTTTTTTCTCTGTTCAGCTATTGCTCCCTCCTCACACAGTTTCCGTTCAGTTTTTTAATCAGCAGATATAATTGCGAAAGGTGTTAGAGTTCCTACAAGCATTAGATATTGAGGTATTGCCTGTTTCAATTGCTGTGGGACAAATTTATATCAGCTTATCCTACACATACCCAGGTTAGATGTCTACACCAGAGCTACTTGGCTGGGCTTCCCTTATAGTCAAGAGAGGGAAATAATCACTTTTGGACATAATTTGTCTTATTTTACACTGAGATGAATTGTGATCTATAAATGCTTATTTCTTATAAGTGACTATCAGGGGAACAAACAATTATTGGATTGGGTATAGATGTTAAACCTTCAGTGAATAGATCTGATGTGTATGTTTATGTCTGGTCAGATAGTAAGATAATCTTACTCTTTCCAGATTCTCAGAGATACAAAATACTAGTAATTGTATGGGCTGGATGGATTTCAGATTAATTTAGTTCCCCTTAAAAAGGGAAAAGGAAGACAAGACAATAATATCAAAGTGATTAAGATTCTGTTGTTCATTGCCAAAGAAAGGAAATTATCAAAAGCCTCATAGACAGGTAATTACAGAGCTACTGTACAATCTTCCTGGCTTTCTTATTTTCTTTTTGGTAGAACTAAAATTGATTTGATTTTAATTCCACTTACACATCCAAGCCAGATGCCCAAGTTATGTCCACACTGTTCATATCATTGCACTGAAAATGGCACTATTTAGGGATGCCCTGAGTCTAAAGTTGTCGATATTGTGGACAAGCTGACCATGTTTGGTCTTCTAGCCAATCTGAACTCATCCTGAACTCTTGCTGCTAAACCCACCTGATCTTGTGACTCACAGTATCCTAACGCTCCAATAAGTAACTTCAGATGCCTTCAGGGTAGGACCTTGCTTTTCCCAGCTCTATGACATCAAAACCACAAAAAAGAAAATACATTTAATCCTTGGGAACATTCTATATTCCACCTGAAACTGAGTTTTTCCCTCTGCTAATTGTAGCAGGGCCACCCCAGAAACAGTTTTCATATATTCCTACATCCAGGCAGCAAAGGTGAGGGCTGCGGACCTGTGGGGGGGCTGCTCTGTACAGCACTGAAAATGTAGCCAGGCAGTTAGGAATTTTTATGAAGAAAAACATCAAGGAGTCTAAAACACAAACACTTAGACAGTCACTTTGTAAAGAAGTGAGGAAGCCTTCCTGCCCAGAACTGGGGGAGGCTCAGGAAAGTTTAAAGAAAAGGCTGCAGAGGTGAGCAAAATGACCAAACTGGATTCAATGACTATATAATAATTACTGAAGAGATTCTTTATTCTGCCACTCTCTACTTTTCCTCTTACAGAAAATGAGCGATTCTTTCTTCATTTGCAATAGAATTTATCTTCTGATTTATGGTAATAAAACTAGAGTTTTTGATAGAGAATTTAAAATCCCAAAATAACTCATTATGACATTTCTTTTTACTTTTTATTTCCTAAATAATCTTCACAATTGACTGTAATTTGAATCCAAGAATTGATTTTGAGTCATTATCTTCCATTGTGCAGTCATTAAGCACTTTAAATTCTGTTTAAGGTGTGCATACACTCTTAACAATGAATTCTGGAAGACAAACATGGAAAAGACCATTTTAAATGATGCTCTGAATGACTGCATTATTAGCATGTACAGTAAATTTCTAAGGACTAGTCTTAAAAACTGAGCTGTGAGAAGAAACTATTCAGTGTTTAACAATATTTCATTTCCTATGGTATCACCAATTTTTTTTCCTTCTACTATGTTCTACTGAGTCCATGAAGATCATTACTGCTATTACAATTTTAAAATCATTCCAGACAAAAGGGACATTATCAATGGATTCAACAGATTGACATATTGCTTGGACATTTTCATTTGACAGTGTGACTTATTTATGACATTTGACAATTGAACTTATTTTACTAAATCAATATATTATTTTGCGTTTCCTGACTACTTGGGACTCAGACCTCTGGTAGAGGTAATTACTCTAATTTCTGTATTCTGGACAGAAGTCTTCTACTCAGCCACCAACTTTGTTTTGAGACAGGACTGACTTCTGTTCCATATCTTTTAGTATTCAGAAGAACCTGGTCTTCAATCAGAAAATTGTCATTAACAAGGAAAAATATCCTTGAGGAATATGACCGACTCCAAATTAATTCAAAACACTTTGTTTACACAGTAGATTGATTATACGGGGCAAAGACAGTTGCCTTTGTCAAGATTATTTTGTCCTGTGAGCAACAACATAGTCGAATCTAACCAAAATTATCATTTCATTTGGAAGTACATACATTGCTCACAAGACCTGAATACCACAAACTTTAGAAAGCAAGGAAAACACAGCAAGATTCTAGCTTTTAGCTGCTAATAAAGCCTTCATCTAGGCATTGTATTTCCAAACTAGCAAAATCTTGAGCCTACAAAGATCTTGTAATCCAAGCATGAGATATCCAGCATGTGTTTAGGACAGATGGTTAGTAGGGTGGCTACAATAGTTGATTAAATAGGCAACAATATTAAAATCATTCCAAATATAGCTTTTAGGGAAATATCTACACACTTATATTCTGTTTCTATTATTGCATTTATCTACATAATCATTGGCCAAAGCTGTTGATATGACCCAGTTTTGCACTTACATCCTTCCAGCTGGATATTGTTAGTAACATATTCTTAATCTGATTCTTAATCTGTGGTAAATGGTTAGAATTAAATTCTCTGATAAATGCAAAGGTCTTATTTGAGTTTCATGAAGCATGTTTGCCTTCTCACATAAAAAGGTTAATGTGAATAAGAGATCTGTGTACTCTGAGGGAAATGGTGCAGAACCTTTGTTGGATTTCTGTTTGTTTATTTATTTATTCAGATCCATACCCGGTTCTCAGCCCTGTAAACAGGCTTTTAGTGCAAAGTGCGTGTATAGCTCTGCCAACCTATCCTAAATACAGTTTAAGACTTTTGCTACTTCTATCTGTGAAGGCTCTGAATAAATTTGATATAAAATCAGTAGAAGATTACAATTTTTGTTCATTTTTCAAAGTGTTGTGCTCGTTGTTACTCGGAGCAGCCTAAATCTCTACTGATACTAATTTTGGTGCCACTTTCAGTGGTCAAGCATCAGCACTCTGGTGGGAGTAAAACACCAAAAGAGAGGTGTTTGACTGGCATTTTTCCCTGTTAGGTGTCAAACTAGAAAGGAGATTAGAAAATCTGTGATCAGAGCAACATTTTGGATTTGTCTCACTTCCCTCTTCCTCCCCACTTCAGCAAAAAAGTTAAATGGTCAAAAATGCGGAGAAGGAATGCTAAGTATTTCTTTATATATCATGTCTATACTTAGTGTTTCCTGTGAGGTAGAAGTGATCAAATGTCATCTTTCCTCCAACTGCTAATGCGTGTCTAGTTGTTACCTGATGCAAAGTATGCACACCTTTGAGGGCCATTAGACCTACGAAAACTTTGCAGAAATTTCCTATTCACTTCATCCTTATCTACCTCCTCCTTAAGTTGAAGTCACTGATGTTTGGCTAGTGCTTAATTTTTACAGGCAATGAGAATCTGGGTGACAGTGTTTTCTGTTTCCTGATGCAACAATATATACAGCTGTGCACCATCAGCATATGGCAGGCATTTAAGCCTGTAGCATTTTATAATATTGCTGACTGGTTTATCACATATGTTGAACAGGGAAGAGGAAAAGATCTATCCTTTTGAACCTGTAGGGCAAAAAAGACTCTCATTATTGACAGTATTGTCACACCTGAGATTTATCTAAGAGAAAGGAGTATAATTGTGGGTGATCTGTTCTTTCAATTCCTACTGAATATTTGAGATGATATTGTGGTATCCCATGGAAGACATTGTTACAAACAATGAATAGATATACGAAGAACAGTGTGGATGCCTTTGCTCTGTCTTTGGCTAGGAAGAGATAATGTCTCAGGAAGAATGGCTCTATCTCTGTAGCAAAAGTTAAACATAAAACCTGATTCTGAATGTGGGAAAGTGGCATAAGACAAATGCTGCAGGAGATTAGTAGCAACTATTGTCAAGACACTTAGTTAGGCATGACTGGAGATTAAAGTAGAATAATACCTAAGCATCAGCTCCAGTGGGTGCAGAATATCTGTGCTGGCACTCAGAGCATACTAAAATATCTTTTAAGTGCCATGTCTGTTAATCAATTTTCAGTTTCCTGACAAAATGCAGGCATTCTCAAAAAAATTATAATCCAAACCAAAACAATTCTCTGCCCTCTAACAAAAAAGAACAAATCTTCCCAAGTTATGCATTTCATAGAATCATAGAATAGTTTGGGTTGGAAGGGACCTCTAAAGGTCATCTAGTCCAACACCCCTGCCGTGGGCAGGGACATCTTCAACTAGATCAGGTTGCTTAGAGCCCCGTCCAACCTGACCTTGAATGTTGCCAGGGATGGGGCATCTACCACCTCTCTGGGCAACCTGTGCCAGTGTTTCATCACCCTCACAGTAAACAATTTCTTCCTTATACCTAGCCTGTATCTACCCCCCTTTAGTTTAAAGCCATTCCCCCTTGTCCTGTCGCAACAGGCCCTGCTAAAAAGTTTGCCGCCAAATTTGAATTTGTCATTCAGCAGCCTGAATTTATTAGTGATGGTGTCACAGCCACTTGACTGTGTCTGGAGGACCTTAAAGTATATTTTATTTTATGCAAAACATGAATCTCCCAAAGTCAATAACACAACGAAATGCTAAACTCCTCCTTTTGATGTGTGTCAGCTACACTGTTTCATACCAAGTGCTTGTTTTGATCCCATGAGGTGACTTGCTTAGATAATAATGAGATAACGGAGGACAGTGGAGCAACTTTACAACTTTCCTGGTAATATTACAGCATAAGAATGCAATAATTGTATTCTACATCTAATGGACTTTTTGAACAGTTCACCTTGCTTTCTTCCATCTCCAGGAGCCCAGAGAGACACCTAGAATTATCTTCGTTACTTTCCTGAGACATTATGCTGCTTCACCTTGCAGAGATGAGCCTCACCTGAGGCTCCCATGGCTCATAAGAGCAATGCCTCTTGTTGAGAGGCTCACTGTACAAAAGCGAGAGGTGACCACGTGTCTCTCTACAGCTCTTTCTCCACGACCCTTCACAAAACAGAAGATTCATGTCAGGCTAACAAAAAGGCCATTGACTTGAATTAAATACTTTTTATACATTTCATTATGCAGTTTCATCACCAGAAATTAAAAGATAACAGTTTTGCACTATTAAGGAGAAATAACAGCTACAGTGCTGCCAGTGGCCATGACGGGTGCAAGCGTATGGCCAGAACCTGAACGTTGCTGCTCCTGAAAGACATAAGAATTAAACTGAAAGGTGTGAAAAAATTAACTAGGAATCATTTTTAGAAGCTGTAGTTGAACATCGTTATTTGTGTATTTGTCTCATAATTGCATCTCATACCGATGTCTAGAAAAATTACGACAATACAAAGTATTGCAGCTGTACAAGGTATCATTTTAAAGGTGTTTAACATCTGTACGTATGCAGCTGTGATCATAAGCCTAAAGTCCTGCCTGAGATAGGTGGCAGGACAGAAATAAATGTGCAATTCACAGTGCTGAATTATAATGCAGTTGTAAAAAGAGAAGTGCTAACGTTGTTATGTTCTGTTTCCTTGAAATAACTCTGAAAGTCAATTCATTTGAGGAACACAACTTGTCATGGCTAGCTAGTTAGGCCTGCAGAGTTCAAGGTGCTGGAAAAAGCATTCCTCATGCCCAGTTTCTATTTAAAAGCACCGTTAAGGGGGACGAACGCCACAAATTGCTGTCATATCTACAAAGGACTCAGATCCCAGTGTTTCTGATCTCCTGCTCTTTTTACTTTTAATGGCAATCAGCTAACTGTGGCATTAATCTTTATAATAATAATAATTATTTTTAATTTGGATACTTGGGGAAGGTAAAAAATAAAAAAATCATCCATTAGCTAAAAGACACTGACTTCCATTTTTTGTGCCAAGTACAAGCAAGATGTGAAGGAATATATAAGAAATGGAAAGTGGTGCTGGTATTGCATCCTTGTTCACATACTACGTATTTATATAAACTTTTTTCTGGCATATCAATATGTCATTCCCTTTGTTGAATTCATTCAAGTCTCGAACTTCCAAACCGCGGTGAAGAACAGGACACAAAATTCACATTACTTTCAGAGCAAGTAATGGGAAGAATTTTTAAAACAATTTTGAAGACGGCAACTCATGCCTCCACCTCTGACAGGCCATGTTATTTACAGCTTTGAAATAAAAGTAGACTTCAGGTCAGGCATAAGACATGATGCATACCATTTATGCCAGATTTTTGTATGGTTTTGGAGAATAATAATTAGACCTGTGAGCTCAAAATAAAATTACTGCATTTCAAACAATGAGTTAGATGACATGAAATGGGAGCAGGGACCTGTTTCATGTCAGTGATCTTTCATGTTTATTCAGAGAAGTTGCTGCTGCTTGCATTTTGTCATTTTTACTTTTGCTCCTGTGCATACTGTTTCATGGCTATAGAAACAGCAAAGAAAACTAGTCTGTTACTTTGAAACCTACTATTATTCAGATGTTTTAATCTTCTTTTTTTCTTCCTCCTCCCTCCCCCCCCAATGTTACTTCTTTGCTCATTTCTCTGGTCTGCTCATTTCTCTGGTCCGAAGCTTTGAAGGTGGGGAGTAGAGGGGGTTTTATTGTTGTTATTTTAGTGCAACATTATTTTAGGGAAGACAAAAAACCCACCTTCTTCAATTATGCTTTAACTTTCCAGAATGACCAAGTCAGATTTCTTCTGGGGAAAATCTGCTTTCTCATCTCTCATCCATGAGCAAGCACAGTTCCCTGCTCACAGCTAATGGAAGGAGAGGGGAAGAACAGATGGGGTGTAGGAGATAGGGGGAGCCAAAGCTGTGCCACAGTGCAACAATTTGGTTTGCTCCATGAACTGCTAATTAGCAAACAATTAAAACAACGATATACAGAGTGGTGTCAGTAATCTCACAGTTATGGGAATTATCCCATGATCTAGTAAGATTAAATGAGAATTTTGCTGTTAACTATTTTATCCTCTTTGAAGAAAATGTTCTTACGTTATTGTTTTTTCAGTAAATCTTTCAAGATGTTGCTTTTATTGTTTTTTGCTTAGATAGAAGTGTAAGTGTAAGTGTACACATCACTTTACAAAACATGCTGAATGACTAATGCCTGTCTCAAAGAATTTGCAATGGAAATACTAGAGATATCAAGAACAACTGTTCAGAAAACAGATGAGGTAACGTCAGGGGAAAAAAAAAGAAAAAAAAGTGAAACAGGATGGCTAGGCAAAGAAGAGGACTATAAGTATTTGCTAATGAGTTCTTGTAGAGTATCATCAGCATTGTTGTATAAAGACATCGCTGAGCTAGAAGCGGTCATATCTACACTGGGAGCTCTGCTGCACTGTAGCGGTGCTGTGGCTAACGGGGCAGATGGGTGCCTGCATGTACCTCACACCTTTCCCCTGTGCTAAGTCTCACTAACAAGAAAAAATGGAGGAAAATATTTCTGAAATTAAATATAGCCTCCAGACAGCACAGCTGTGCTGTGCCATTGCCACACGTGTCAATTCCTCAACCATTAATTGCAGCTCTGAAATCGCTGGGGCAAGGCTTTCCAACAGCCCTGCCCTGACGACTGTCCCCAGACACAAATCCCTACAGCTCCTGCCAGAAATTCCCCCTATGAATCAGGAAGCTCCAAGATTTGTGGTTTCCTCAGAGCATCTGGATTTCCTGCTGTGGAAATAAGAACTTGGATTTACTTTGAACGTCTGTTTCTGTTGACTCCAAAGTTTACATCTACATGGCGAGAAATGTAATATGCTCTAGAGCCAGCTACTCTGGAGTTGCTACCACAGCAGCCGTGGGACATTCCCACTGGCAGACACATTTTCATACTTCAGGTACTCATAAGGACTAGGTTGAGGCTTCCAATGTTTTGGTCTCACACTTGGTGGGAGGACTTCCTCCGGTTCTGCAAACCCAGAGCTTCCAGGCATTCCGGTCCCAGACTTTTTCAAGCAATTTATCTACTTCTCATTGAATCATAGAATCATAGAATAGTTTGGGTTGGAAGGGACCTCTGAAGGTCATCTAGTCCAACACCCCTGCCGTGGGCAGGGACATCTTCAACTAGATCAGGTTGCTCAGAGACCTGTCCAACCTGACCTGGAATGTTTCCAGGGATGGGGCATCCACCACCTCTCTGGGCAACCTCTGCCAGTGTGTCATCACCCTCAGCGTAAAAAATTTCTTTCTTCTATCTAGCCTAAATCTACCCCCCTTTAGTTTAAAGCCATTCCCCCTTGTCCTGTTGCAACAGGCCCTGCTAAAAAGTTTGCTGTCATCTTTTTTATAAGCCCCCTTTAATGCTTGGCTAGTTTACATTTATCCGAGCATAAAAAATACTTATCAGGATATCAGAAGTATCAAAGTACCATCAGTTCTGCACAAAAACTGAAAGATATAAGAAAAATAAGATCTTGTTCAATTCCTCCTGAGTCAGTATAAATACTCTTCTAAACATCCATTAGTTTCTGATTACTTAGGGCCCAGTTAATCACTTTATCAATTGAACTGAAGTGTAGATGTTGCTTTCAGTGAAAATAGAGGTATCTACTTATGTTATATTTTATACATAATAGTTTTATAAATTTAGGTTTTAAAAAAAGTTATCTGCATTTTTAACATGAAAGATACCAGATGAAAAACGAAACAGACCTTCTGCTTATTTTGTGTGTGTGATATTTTATGCCAAATGTAGTTATTGCTATGTACACATGCTACATTTTGGCTCCACTTTAAACTGTCTGGGAAGGGGGAGAAAGAGAAATTACATCCCCAGCTCCATTTAGTCCTTCTGTATTTTAATACAAATGTTGAAATAGGTACTAATCCAACCCAAAACAATTTATTCAATATGAAACACATCTACTTGTGTAAATTAGGCACCAACTTTGTGTTTTAATTGAATACACAGAGAAGTCTTCTGGGGCAGCATTACTGCTTTGCAGTACCTGTTTAGCAAAGCAAGACAGCTTGCTCTGAGCGTTCTGGAACCGGGTCTCTATGTTAACCGTAACAGGGAATTATGGGATTTGATTAGTATTAAATGTTAATTACTCAATAATATTGAAGAAAAATAATCTGTAGTACTTAAGCTTGTTAGTTATGTAAAAGTCATAAAGGAGGTCTACTTAATAAGAGATTTAATTAAGCAAACAGGTCTTCATGCCAAAGTCAGCTTTCCAATCTTATGGAACAACAGTCTAATGATTCTGATGGCTGTACTTAGCTTGTTTGTTGTTCAGTTTTAAGTCTATATTCAGTAAAGAAGTCAAGAATGTGCCCAAGCACCAAAGATGTGCTTAACTCATTAAGACTTAAATTTATGTGCATACTAAATTCCTGCCAAAGCAAGAACTAAATGGTGTAACCAGTGTAATGTTTAACAGCTGTGGGTACAATTCAGCCTTAATTTTAAGCAGTTGCTTGAATCAAATATACTTCAAATTGGACAAAAGGCTTGCTATAAGGCCTTTGACATGGTCCCCCACAACATCCTTATCTCTAAACTGGAGAGGTATGGATTTGATGGGTGGACTGTCCGGTGGGTGAGGAATTGGTTGGATGGTCACATCCAGAGGGTAGCAGTCAATGGCTCAATGTCCAGATGGAGATTGGTGATGAGTGGTGTCCCACGGGGGTCCGTATTGGGACCAGTACTGTTTAATATCTTCATCAATGACATAGACAGTGGGATCGAGTGCACCCTCAGCAAGTTTGCAGATGACACCAAGCTGAGTAGTGTGGTCAACATGCCAGAGGGACGGGATGCCATCCAGAGGGACCTGGACAAGCTGGAGAAGTGGGCCCATGTGAACCTCATGAGGTTTAACAAGGCCAAGGGCAAGGTCCTGCACATGGGTTGGGACAAGCCCTGGTATCAATACAGGCTGGGGGATGAAGGGATTGAGAGCAGCCCTGCCGAGAAGGACTTGGGGGTACTGGTGGATGAAAAGCTGGACATGAGCCAGCAATGTGTGCTCGCAGCCCAGAAGGCCAATCGTATCCTGGGCTGCAT
>NW_008824231.1:4758384-4815902 GCF_000699105.1 Pygoscelis adeliae | reverse complement strand
CTGTCCTGGCTGTGCCCCCTCCCAGCTTCTTGTGCACCTCCATCCTTCTCAGTCGGTAGAGCATGGGAAGATGAAAAGTCTGACTAGCGTAAGCATTACTTAGCAACAGCTAAAACATCGGTGTGTTATCAACACTGTTCTCATCCTAAATCCAAAACACAGCACTGTACCAGCTACTAGGAAAGAAATTAACTCTATCCTTGCTGAAACAGGACAACTGACCGCAACCCCCATTCCCCATCCCCCTGCGCTGCTGAGGGGGCAGGAGGCTGAGAAAATTGGGAGTGAAGTTGAGCCTGGGAAGAAGGGAGGGGTGGGGGGAAGGTGTTTTAAGATTTAGTTTTTATTTCTCATTATCCTACTCTGATTTCATTGGCAATAAATTAAACTAATTTCTCCAAGTTGAGCCTGTTTTGCCCGTGACAGTAATTGCTGAGTGATTTCTCCCTGTCCTTATCTTGGTGCACGAGACTTTTGTTATATTTTCTCTCCCCTGTCCAGCTGAGGAGGGGAGGGATAGAGCAGCTTTGGTGGGCACCTGGCGTCTAGCCAAGGTCAACCCACCACACCAACCCAAATTATTCGATGATTCTATGAATCTATCTAATTAAGAAACCTATATGGCTTCACCACTGTAGTATCTGAGCATCTCATAATCTCTAATACATCTCTGAAAGAATAGCATTAAGTCCATTGTAGAACTAAGACACAGACTGAAGTGAGATTAAACACGTCTTGCCCATTTGGAAGAAGTCATATTCCAGCCTTACATGCCAAACATCCTTGTAGAGGATTTTATAAGAATTAGGATCCAGGAGAGATATTCACAAGAAACATCAAGCAAGTCAGCATGAAAGGTTAAGGAGAGAATGACATTCACTGATTATATACTGAAACTCAATTTCCAAGAAGACAATGCCACCATTGCCTTGACATTGTACATAAATGGACGAAATTGAGCAGCCTTGAGGCACTGTCAGAATACCTGACAGTGGCTGAAGGACTATCATGGGAGACTCGATTCAAATCAGGGAGCTTTGGGTTCAGATGAGGGTAGGGATTTGAATTTCAATGAACTTCAGTGAGAATTTAATCATATGGTTAAAGGAATGAGGAAGATATACCTATTCCCCTTTTCTTCAGAAACTCACATCTACAAAGTAAGGTCTCATCAGGAATAGGGAAGGACTAATATTTAACACACATACCAGCTTTATGGAGACTGTTTTTGTGGCTGTGGGCGTTAGCCACAGTAGAGGAACCTGGGGACCTCACTGATGATAGAGGTAACACGCAGACAAAAGTGTCAGTCTTGAACAACTCAGGGATTAGACAACAGCAGAGCTTTTTAAATATAAAAAGTTGGCTCTAAATTGTGTTTTATTACTCTAGCCTTGAGCGACCTTACACAGTTCTCCCAGTTCTCAGATTGCTAGCCTTCCCTAGATGTTTTGGGGGTTTTAAACAGAGACATAAGAACTCCTACACTGACTCAGAGCCAAGCTTAATCTAATCTACTACCACATGTCAAGTACAGACTTTAAAGAATGTTTCCAGAAATCCCAGTATGAATAGAATCTGGCTATTTAGCAAAACCTTGTGCCATTCAACAATTGTTCCAAATTTATTTATTAGCATGATGTAAAGCAGCTACTGTGTTTAAAAAAGTAAACCAAGCTTGGATGGTTTTTTTGGGAGGGGTAGATTTAGATCATGCTCGGTATTAAGTATTTGCTTGATAGACTGCCTGCACAAGGAAAAAATAAGTACTTAGATGACAGTGAAGATTAGTAAAAAGTATTGATCCTCATCAGACAGATCAAAGAGAAAAATAAGCTATTCTGAAAACTGAGTTATCTAAACTCTAAACTATTTCATACTGTAAGTAATGTCATGGGCCATGCATTTCTCATTAACACCTATAACAGCACAGTTTGGAGAAAATGTTTCATACAGGCACAGTGAATTGAAGGAGCAAATTACAGAAATAGATCAGGTCCCAGAGTAAATTATGATATCAGGATTGATTTCAATGAAGTCAGTCATATTTATGCACTTCAATGCTTTGCTGAGTCGAGGGTTAAAGCAACACACTGCAGGATAAATAATGGATACAACTACTTATAATACTACATGAAAATAATAAAAGCAAATTTAATGAAAATACTCTGATTCAACTAAGATGTCAAATATTCCAATTCTAAAATACAGCTCTGAATTCCTAGATAACTCCCTGAATACCTTAAGGCCTAGTTATGTTCAGCTTCATGAAGATTTATGGAAAAAAAAAAAAAAAAAAGAAAAATTTATCACTGTGTGAGCAGAAGACCTTAGTTTCTGCTGTATAGTTATTCTAAAGTCCAAAATTAACTTTTCTTTGCAAATTACACCTGTTGATTTTTGCTGACAAAATTCCAGTCCTGCATAGCTGTTACAGAAAACCAGCACTGTAAAGCTACAGGAATTGTTCAGATAACATTATCTAAAATATCTCAGGTGGATCCTGATACAGAATCCTGACAGCTGCAACATGAAGATTTGGATTTTGACCTTCAAGAACCCAACTTCAAATTACAAAACAGTGCAAAATTCTGTTTATAAGCAAAATAAAAAGAAACAATAAACACTTAAAAAAACATCCCCACACAAACAACCAACCAGCAACCCCACCCCCCACCTTTTAAGACAAAAAAGACAGTAAGGAAAGTCTACTGTGGAAAGATCTCTCTAAAGATCAGATCAGTAGCACCTTGTTTAGCTTCTGTCTGATATTTTTTCTTTAGTACAAATTTTCTATAATCCTTTTCCCATGCAAGAGCATATACCTTTCTAGTAATAAATGAGTAGTGCCTATTTGGATGAAATTGAAGTATGAAATATGTTAAATATTACTAGTATTGAGAATGATTTTAGGTAATCTACAGACATTAATCCATTGAAGAGGGCGTCAGCTACCAAAATGAGACTACCATAAAAAGTTAGTGTAGGAATTTTAATACCCTCTTGGTTGTCAGGAATGAAAAGAGGAAATGGAAATATTGATTTTTGCTGAGATGTCTATTAAAAAAGGAAAGTATTACAATTCTAGTTTATATTTCCATACAAAAAATTGCCACTTGGGGAGACTAAATATGACAAGGCTATTAAATAATAAAACTACTAGACAAGTAAATATTCCTTAGAGAGTTTCACCATACAAAACAATATCAGAAGTTGGATTTGCACATTTCTTTCCTCAGTAATGCCCTTCTGTTTCAGAAATGGATGCATATTCTATCTGGCTTGTATATAATAGCGGAAAAAACAACTGTTACTAATGTCCATGATTTTGACTCTGAAGTTAAGCCAAACCATGCTACATGCTCAGTGTGGACAATGCTACCTGCATACTACAAGATTCTGCATTTCTGACTTAATCAGAAAAACTACCTTAATGCTACCCTAATTTATATCCAACAAACCTTTTCAGTCCTGCTTCTATTATTTTCAAGATAATAGTCCTTATAGCTGTTTATTTTCCTTGAATGTTTAAAATACGTTAAGTGAATGACCATTCTGTTGTTTCCTTTATCGTTATAAAATAGCAGATGATAACCACATTTGAGGTATTTTTACTTATTTTTAAATACCTCTTTTCATAGTTCTATGATACCAAGAACGTGTTTGCTTCAGCTTTTAAATAAATGAATGTGACGTTTCTTACTTCCTTACTCTTGCATGTTGTTGATGCTGAGGATTTATATCAGTGTTGCTGCTGGCACCCTTACATCTTTCAATCTTGCAGCCATTTTCTCTGGTTTCTCTCCAGGATAGCCTCTCACTCACCCACAAACTGAATTCTTCTACAAGACTAGTCTGTCTTACTCTAGTCCTGACATTCTGTCCTGTTAGTGTTCATTTTTCCAGTGAGTTCCTTTTAAGTTTTAAAACATACTCTACATTGTTGAGCTACTTGGAAATACGCTCCAGTATCAAGGAAAGAGGTTGCCTAAATGCCTTTATACCCAGTGTTCAAGCTGCTCTATCACTTCTGCCTTATTACCTGCAGTCAGAGTAATTGAAATACAGTGTTGACATCTGCCTTTTTTTATTGGTGCATTATTGGGATTTTTATGTTTTCTTCTATAAATTTCATAGATTTCTCCTCTTACTTTCACTTGTGAAATATACCAGAAAATACTTTGAATATTTGAATTAATATTTGCTATGAACCTTTAACTCTTAGGAAATGAATAATATCATATGATTTTTTTCTTTTTCAACCATACTTATTCCTTATTTTTTCATTAAGAATATTCACACACACACAAAAATCAGTATAAACAATTTAAATGCTACAACTACCATGAATACTGACATTGGGACAGAAAAATGTATGACATCTGGAAGTCAGTACAACTGGAACTATTGAGTATGATAATTAAATAATCCCCTTGTATAAAGACTAAATATAGCAAAAATATAACATCATGCTTATAAAAATTACATGTAAATACATGTGTGTGTGCATAAACAAAGATGTTTAATAATCTCTCCTGACCTTTACTTTCACTTATTGAACTAAAACTGAAGATCTGTAAGCAAGGTTAGTTGAACATAGTTTAGTTAAGTGAATCTTTTCAAACTACTACACTGTTTTAGATATTTTTCTCTGGAGATCTCTGTAGCACTTCTCCAAGGTAGGGATTGATATTCACATCTTAAAGGGTGAAGATCAGAAAGGTTAAAAGCCTGCTTGAGTTAGTAGAGTTGGCTGATAGCAAACCTGGGATTGGAAACTATAGATCATAGTTGCCATCCCTGTACACCATTTTCTGCTGTAAGACAGCTTCCTACTGGAAAAAAAACTCACCCCTCCCCATCCAAAACCACCAACACCCCCCCTAAACTTCTACAAATCTCAAGATATTTTTTCTGCTCCTAGACTTGATTCCTCTTAAGTTGTTTAGCCTGGAGAAAAGGAGGCTGAGGGGAGACCTCATCACTCTCTACAACTACCTGAAAGGAGGTTGTAGCGAGGTGGGTGTCGGTCTCTTCTCCCAAGTAACTAGCGATAGAATGAGAGGAAATGGCCTCAAGTTGCACCAGGGGAGGTTTAGATTGGATGTGAGGAAAAATTTCTTTACTGAAAGAGTGGTTAAACCTTGGACCAGGCTGCCCAGGGAAGTGGTTGAGTCACCATCCCTGGAAGTATTTAAAAGATGTGTAGATGAGGCGCTTAGGGACATGGTTTCGTGGGCATGGTGGTGTTGGGTTGACAGTTGGACTCGATGATCTTAGAGGGCTTTTCCAACCTTAATGATTCTATGATTCTATAACAATGAACAAATGAAGGCCTTTGTCAAACAAATATGAATCTTAGCCCAGAACTTGAAATGAACTGATCAATAAATAAAAACAAATATTTATGTGAACTTCAATTAAGAATAAGAAGCTGCTGTGAAGCTAGACTTAAAAAAAAGGAAGGAAGAAGATGAAATGTAATTAGGAGACCTCTCTACTTGCTCTAATACAGAAAAAAACCAGAAAAATTGCTGAAGGAAAGAACTGCATCAGGAAAGGAGTCTGTATAAAATGCTGAGAATGAAGAATGAAAGTACATAATGAAGCAGTACAAAGAGCAAAAAAACCAAAAAGTTCTGGTCAATTCCAGTTTCCTCATAGGACCTAAATCAAGGATTTTGATGTCCCCAACCCATTCACAGTGGGGAGTTTTTACGGGAGCTCTGTACTGAAGGATTAGCGCATCCACGCCTGTGGCTTGGGAGGGTACCACTGCCATCTCCAGGAGCAATTGTTGGACTCGGAAAATTCTGTGGGCTCATACTGACCTCTAGTGACTATTCATAGTGTCCTCCAGTGACTGTAGCCCAAAGGGTACGTGTGCCTATTACACGCTTCACCTTCAAGGACTGACCTTGGTTTTTTGGTCATGCTGTTGTCATGCTCGTGATATTTTCCTGTATTACAGATATCAAAATGGTTGGAAATGGATGCTACAGGTATTGCCATTACAATATTTTATGCTGCGTCTTGTTATCTTCTAGATTCTCTTCTCCCACGCCTGAAGTGAGAGGGTGAAAACTCTGAGACTTTTGCTTGCAAGTGCTGTGGACAGGGAAGAATCATGGTGCCTCTGAACAGTGCCACATGCTCTGCAGACTACAGCATCAGTATTCAAACCTGTAGATAAACTATACAGCTGTAGAGTTTAACATGCTCCTTGCAGCAAAGGAGGTAGTGTGGTTGAATACAGAGTGCTAGTGTCTATACTGATGCTCATTCAGTCCTTTCAATTATTATGATGAAACCACTTTCCTAGTTCAGTCTTATTCCAAAAAGATATTTATCTTATGCTACTCACTTCATGACGTTTCCATGCTTCTCACATTGCAGCTTTGCCACATCTGTCAGAATCCTATTCGTACTTCCTGACATTTTCCATCATTATATAATGAAACGACTTCACTTTTAATGGGGATGTGATGAAAAATTGCATAGGAAACTAATCTCACTAATGTATTAGTTTTAACACTAGAACCTAAGCCATATTTGAAGGACATGTAGATTCAGGAATATTTGGTTTTGTATCATCATTGAAATATTTTAATAATTTGATAAGTGATTTTTAGCATATAATCATATCAAAGGGAAAAATACATTGGTACACATATTTATTCCATGTCACTTCCAAGAAGTCCTGCAATATAGATGATGAAGAATAAAGCAGCATCTTTTTAAGGCATGTTAAGTAAATATAGCTATCACTATATGATATCACTGCTTGGAAGTGTACTACAGATAATAATAATGCTTTTCTGAACTAATCTGAGATAATCATTCCTGTGATTATCTGATAGATATTGCTCCTATGATTATCTGGTTAATATATTAGTGTAAATTTTGAACATTCAGACGGATTGCTATGGTTAATAATTTAAAGAACTTATTCAGATTTCACATGTACAGCTTTGTTTTAAAAAATCAACACAAAATGAAAGTAGGTGAGGTTTTACCAAACATTTCTAATTCTTGCTGCTTCTTATTTGTCAGGAAATGCTGACAGAACAGCGCCTTTTACTTTATTTGGCTTTTCAGATATGAAATCAGCAAGAAATACAAAATTGAGTAGAATTCAAAACATTTTTACTATTACCATAAATTTTTTAAATTTTAAAACATAAATTTAAATAATATCAATGTCTTGAATCTCTTTAGTCATCTCTGGTGATCTTTTAAGTGATCCTTCTCTTATCTATTTCTGTATATTCATATTAGTACCGTACTTTATTCACTATACATGTAAGATGATATATACATATATATATATACACACACACACATACACGTTCCTTTTCAGGAAGAGAAATACTGAGTCACAGAAACAGATCGGGTAGGCCAGAATGTATTTACATTGTGGGATGAAAAGTTCTATTATACTAAGATGCGTTAAGTCTGGATATTTGTAAAATGTTTTAATGTGTTTTAAAAATATTTTTATATGCTTTAGTTTTTATAATCTATGTTACTTAGATGTGGATCATAAAAAGCTTATGGTGATAAAGCTACCAATATATAGCAGTGCTCAAAATCAACATGGTGATTATCATAGCAGAGAAACTTATACATAACATAAGGAAAAATAGACTGTAATCAGTGTTTTGAGGAAACCATTTATGAGAGCCCTTTACCTGGGTACTTAGACCTAGCAATTGCACACTTTGTATGTAAATCATTCACCTTATTGTACTTCTCTTCAAGACATCCTTACCACAAGATGCAACCGGTCTCTTCCAGGACCTGTTACCCTCTGCAGGACCAGGAGATACAAAAGGCAGCTCAAGTCAACAGGATCTGCCTGTGAGCTCAAAACCTTAGAACTGTATGCTTAATGGTTTACCTAAGATTATATCATACATTTAAATGAGTAAGTTTTCTCATTCATGAGGAGCAGTCCTTAGCAATTTCTTTTTTGGAAAAGGAGTGCCCTACAGTTGGAATATTGGACTAGAAATTAAAAGATATGGGTGTTCAATTTTCCCATCTGCCAGTTTTCTCATATGACCTCAGATAAGATATGACCTAAGATAAAGGTGGATTTCATCTGACTAGATGTAGAAACCCTTCCATTAGCCTTGGACTACAGTTAATAGAGGTGAATAGGCACTTTTAGTAAGCAATTAATCTCATTCTAATGTAGAACTTTAAATATGGGAGTCTGAATCATGCCTTTAACATATAAATAGTCAGTTTATTTCTATCAAGAATGAAAATAGCCAATAGTAACAACCTTGATATAGAATCATAAAATCATTAAGGTTGGAAAAGACCTCTAAGATCATCGAGTCCAACCGTCAACCCAACACCACCATGCCCACTAAACCATGTCCCTAAGCGCCTCATCTACACATCTTTTAAATACTTCCAGGGATGGTGACTCAACCACTTCCCTGGGCAGCCTGGTCCAATGTTTAACCACTCTTTCAGTAAAGAAATTTTTCCTCACATCCAATCTAAACCTCCCCTGGCGCAACTTGAGGCCATTTCCTCTCTTCCTTTCGCCAGTTACTTGGGAGAAGAGACCAACACCCACCTCGCTACAACCTCCTTTCAGGTAGTTGTAGAGAGTGATGAGGTCTCCCCTCAGCCTCCGTTTCTCCAGGCTAAAGATGAGTGTTTCTCCATACCTATATGTATACCTACATTATAGGTATAAAGAGGTAAGAGATTAATTCTATTTTAAGATTTCATTTTGTTTTGTTTTTCTGTGAAATGGGATGATAATACTCCCCTCCTGCTTTTCTTTGTCCTGTACAATTTATCTATGCAAAACTGCCATTTGACATGTATGGTCACAGCATCCCACACAAGGTAATACTAACATTGACTGGTATCTCAGAAATTACTGCAAGACAGGTAAATATTCAGGCCTGCCCAGTGTCCCATATTATATAAAAGTAAAACATAGAAACACAAGTTTGAAAATAATTCAAACACCATTTTGTTCACTATTTATTTTAGCCTGTATTTTCTAAGACATAAGGGTGATTTTCGAAAGACCTAGGTGATATAAATTATTATTTCACCACTTCCACACTGAGAAAGGCAAATTATGTAGATTATACTCAACAATATTAAGCTCAGAGTTTTGTTTACTTTGACATTAATAATTGGGAAGTTACGCCTGTAAAATTATTTTATGCATTTATTTTGCATATATTACATCGTGTAATAATTTCTGCTAAAATTAACATATGACTACTTTAGTGTTTAAGATACACTTTTATTGTGTAATAATGCAAAGTCGTATAAAGATTGCATTTAGAATGAAAAATAAATATTACTATTGCTAATGCCAGTGGTCAGAAATCCTCATTAGGAATGGGGAAAAGGTGAACCAGGAAGACATCTCTACATCTTTTCATACAGAGATCTTTAATGGAAGAAGAAGTAAAGCAGAGGCTTTCAAGTCAGAGGAAGGCATTCAAACATGGAACTGATATGTCTTCCACTTTGCTCAGGTTCATTTTTAAAAAATGACAGCCAGGTACTGCTTTTAACACATTGGGGAAAGGTCCTGCATTATGATATTATAATATAATTATAAATAAAAACAGACGATTATGAAAAATATAGTTACATGACCATACAGTAAGAAACAAATCTAGAGACCTAGATCCTTTCCAGAGAAATGCCAGTGAGTCATGGGCAAAATTACTTCGGGACTTTAAAGAGATGACTTATTACTTTGCATTCTCATTAGTATTTATCATACTTAATTGGAATTTAAGTTCTCCAGGGCAGGGAGTAACATTAATTCACTGTGAATATTCTGATAGAACAGGATCCCGACCTCCATTAGTACATCTCAGTGCTATGTGAGTATACATAACATTGTAGACAAAAAAAGAGATATGTCATTTGAATACTTTGCATATATTATGAACTTATAGTTAAAAAAAAAAAAAGTCTCAAAGAGTTCTCTGATGGCTACGCTGCTCCGATTCAACCCCAAATTTCTCCAATTATCCTGACAGAGAAAGTGGCTCTTTGTGCCTTTTCATTTGGTATTACTGATACACAAAAACCCAAGAGTACTTACAGGAAGCTTCCTACAAAATACAAAGAAATAAACCCTTCTCTTTATGAAATTCTCTGTCTTCTTCTGCCTTTTAAGCCTTCTAACTTAAAGAACTTTATTCTTGTCCTAATCAATAAATTGGTCAATCTAAACTGCAGTCCTTTGCTGGGCCTACATAAGAAATCAAGATTCAGCCAGTTATTTGAAGTTTTCTTTCTCAGTCATCAGTGGTCTCCAAATAGATTATCACCTCAATTACCAAGATTCAATCTGTTTTACTTCACTTGCTCTCTTCATTTATCCTTTAATGTAAAATCACTATCTCATCTATGAATATGAATAATCACAATTGTTAAGTGCAGATGAAATGCCATGCATTTAATTCTTAATCCGTATTATTGTGCCCATTTATTGTATGTTTAGCAAAACCTTAGAGCCAGCAACCACTGTAAGAGAGAATCAGAGCTATTTCACAGGTTTGAGTCAAGATTCAGGTACGATTGCGCACTTTCATGTTATTAGAACTCCTTGATTTTAATAAACATTACAAAGTATGTTTACTGTTTTTTTCTCAAATTTAGAATTATTGAACAACTAAAAATGAAACTTAAAAATAAACAACATACTATAGGTCTTAGAATGTAGAATCTTTGCTTACTGTATTTGAGCTGTATCTTCAGCCTCCTTATTTCACTAACTCCCTAACCTGCTGAGTTAGGATTGTTTTATTTGTCCAGCTTCCTCCCAAACCAGGCTAGAATGAGTGTATGTTTTTAGGGTTTAAATTCTTGGGATGATTTACTCAATCTAATAAACCCTCTTCAGTTGACCATCAACTCACTCACTTTTGCTCAGAACTTTTCTTTCTGCATTTAAAACTGTGATTCAAAACAACTGAAAGAGCTACTAGGACTTCCCAGGGTCTTGAGTTCCCCCTTGTCTCTACAGCTTTGCTAATCGAGTCTGGATTATCCTGAAGTACACTTCTCTCTTAGATCCACTTAATAGGTGCCTGTTTACATCCTTCTCCAAACTAAGGTTTCTTTCTGTGCCTGGAGGGAAAATCTAAGATAGTTTTGCCCTCATGCATGTCACCCAAAGTTGCCGGTTATTCACAGGTATTACAAGTTCTTCTTACTGCTCTTTAAAAAAGAAATTACAACACTCTGTGAGGTATACTGAGCAAATTTCACTGCCCAAATGTAAAAAAAAGCCCCTGATTTTCTTCCAACACTTTTCCCATGACCATCTTACCTCTTTTCCATATCAGAATCAATGTTCCCTTCCTGGCTAATTGGACACATCAGTATTTTTTTTCCTCACCCTTTCCAGTTTCCTGCTTCCTCTAACACTAAGCTGGACCAAGCAACACATTTGTTTTCAAGGGCCTGTTATTTGATGCCTTATCCTATTGTTTTTCTTATGGCTCCAGCTGTTGAGGTCCTGAGATAGTTTTAGTCTCCTGAGTTACTGAGCTAACTATGTTAAGTACTAACCCAAATCAATATGAAGCTGGTAGGAGTTATGGATCATTGGTAACTTATGGTATCGAACTGAAACTGATCTAAGAAAAATGGTTTTGGCAGCAATGAACTCTGCTCTATACTGTAATAATCCTTTCTGCATGTACAAAATTATAGTAGATCAGAGAAATGCTGTGCAGATACTGTCTGTTGGTCAGTAAGGATGCTCTTACAAACACTGTCCTTAGCATATCCCAAGATAATATGAGTGACTTCAGTACTTCTAATCAACAGGGAGATAAAGAGCTCTTATCCTAAACTAAATGTCAAAGAACAGGAGCCCATCTCTTTCCCACAACCAGATGACTACTGTACATTAGATGCACACATTTTAGATGACTATTATTTTCAATGAAGCCCATCTCGAAAGATAAATATATGTGGAAGCAATTCACTATTTCCATCTAGTGTATTTTATAATCTTTTTTAGTACTAACCTGCTGTTTTATATTTCTAGCTTGATGATTCCATGAGGGAAAAGCGGAGGTGCTTGTTAGTTGGAAGGAAATTAGAGTAAACAAAAACCTTTTAATCCTTCAGACCTTATATTATTTAAATTAATTATTTGGGGCTCTTCATTCGTCCTTGCATGATTAAACTTATCTGCATAAAAGCTTGGTTATTTTTTTCTACAGTGACAGATTTCTTTTCTTTCCAATGGAGTCCCAGCTTCATGGGCTTTCTTGAATCCAATGTATGGATTCATCTTAAAGAAAGGGAATTCCAGAAAAATTCTAAAGCAAAGGTTTTGAAGACCCATTTAATTCTATTATAAATATTTCAAAAACACCAAATCTGATGTTAAATTAAATCAAATCCATAGTTTGTGCTTTTTGCTTATTTGCAACAACTAAGTTTTCATAGAATTGAATGCAGCAACAATATGTTTTTATGTATACTATATGTAACTATGTACAAATATAAAAATTAAGCTTTATTCATTGCATTTTTTCATGAATACTGTGTATTTCAACAAAATGGACACCATGTGATAATGAGAAGTTTGTGGAAATTGGATACTTAATTCCCGTTTTACATTTAAGCAAAATAGAGACTAGTGAAATAGATATGAAAGTAGGGTTTTGTTGTTTTCTCTCCTATCACATTGTTTAGGGAACTAATACCCAATATAATTATTTCTCATGCTCTGAATTTTGTTATTCTTACTTCCAAAAAAGTTCCAGGCTTAAATTTTTGTCAAAAACCTGGAGAGTTGCATTCTTGCAATGCTGAAGTATCTTGGGAAACTCAAATTACTGCAATCTTAGTCGGGAATATTTTCTATCTACCACTGTCATCTAGCTAGTAAGGAACAAAACCTGAAACGACAGACCTACTGAATTCAATCTTAATCCCAAATCATAGTCAAGTAAGGAATACAAGCATGTGCTAAACTGTTATCATGTGTACAATTCCCCTGAATTCAGTGAGATATATATGCTAAAATTTAGAGATATTCTAAAATATCTTCTTAAATGAGGGCTTATACATGTGGGGTTTTTTTAGCATATTAAGAAGTTTTAACTCTTTACCAAATATACCACCTCACAATACAATCTTCCTGATGTAATTAATGGTAGAAACAAATCTGCCGTCATACGTTTTGAAATATTCCATGATAGGCTTGCAAGTATTGAAGCAAATTATGTATAGCTCGTCTTTGGAAAGTGCTAGGGTTGACCAAGGGCAATTTAATTTAAAACATACATTAATATACTCTAAATTATCCTTGAACTCTAACTGCAATACTATTAAGAATGCTTTTAGAGTTTCATTAGCAGTAAACACACAAGCATAGTTGCAGGAAAGAAAACTTGACTAATTCTACTGAATAAGTGAGGAGTTAGCTTCCATTTGCAACCGTCTGTGGTACAGAAAATGGAGCCTCTCAAAATCCTGTTTTCTCCTTTCAGTTTCACACACAGCCCTGAGGAATATTCAGCCAATCCAAATATATAAACTAGTTAAATGCTGCTGGCTCAAAATGCTGCTGGCTCAAAACAGGACGATGTGAGCAATAAAGTAGGCACAATGATGTCAAAGTCAGTTCTGTAATTATATGTTTGTACAATACATTACCCTTAATATAAACACTCAAAGTACTTGAAATCAGCTCATGTTGTTAAAATATATCTGGATATAAGGAATGTATACCAAATTAAATAATTGTATATATTTTCCAGTCTACTTAGTTAATATAAATATCACCATCTACTGGCAGAAGAAAATATGTAGCAGTGTTCACCAGTTTGTAGGACCAATAAAGTTAAAGACACAAAGGGATTCCAGCTTACACAGCTCTTAAATCTGCAGAAATGCCATTAACTTCTTTGCTGCCTGGCAATGTCCACATATTTTTCCCAAGTTGCTACATGGAGCTAGAGGTGGCTTGCTGAGCAGCTTCACACACTTCAGTAAAATCACCCTGTGTGATGAAGATGCTCATCCTCATTTGAGAAGAATAATCTTAATTTGATTTTACAGTAAGCTGTTTCATACTCACTATGCTCTCTGATCCATATGAAAAGAAACACGTTATTGTCGTGGCTTATTTTTATAGTGATAGTGGTTGCAAAGAGTTCCTCATATTAGTGCAAACTTTTATTATTTTCTGTTTTTTTCACAGGTAAGTGTAACTCTAACTTTGATGTGGAAATATTGCTGAGAAAGGAATTCTCCTATTTTCTCAAGTGTGAGGCTAGTTTGCTTGGTAATGGAAATAGGGGTAAAATGTTAAAAGAGGGATAGCCTCGGTTTTTATTTGCCTTTTTGTATCTGAGTCCTTAATATGCTCCTTTGTGTGTTCAGGCTTTTTGTGAAATCCTGAAGGCTAAGCTTTTAGTAATTTTGATAAAAGCTTAGAGTTTCTTGTTCTTAGTCTCCTTCAGAAACTGAAGCTTTAAGTAAAACATTAAATAGCACAAGACTTGTCATGAAATTTTGAGAGTTTGCAAGACTGAGATTGCAGAAATCAAATCTTGACCTGATTTGAGCTGAGACAAGTAAAAGAGTTGTGAATAGAAAGATATCAAGAGAAAAAGAAATAGCAGAATATTATCACAGTTTGGATAACAGGAGATGAGAAAGAAAGAAAGGAAAAAACTAAAATTGAGAACCTGGCAATAAGCGAATGGAAATACTGTATGTGGAAAACAGAGATAGTGGAGTAGGTCTTAGAGGAAAGATCAATAACCTGGGAGACATAAAAATGTCCTCTCCGGAAGGAAAAAAGGAAAACCAGGGAGGGCAACGTCATGAAAGTCAGTAAAGAGCAGGGTGTTGAGGTAAAAGTATTGATGAGCCCAGAAGGACTGGGAAGAGTAAAGATAAGGCAGAGGATTAGAAATTTGTCCAGAATCTACAGATCACTGTAGATTTGAGCAAGATTCCTCTAAATAGAGGAAACAGCTGAGAAGGCATATTAGAAATAATGTAGGAGCAAGACAATAACGCAGCTTGTTGATGCATTATTATAGACTGGGGTCTTCCAACTGTTTTAATACCATAACCTAATCGCTTCATACTAGACGACATCCTAGTGAAGAGCAGGAACTCAATGTTGCTGATTATACCTCTTGCCACCATGCTGCTGATCATGTAGCACTACTGGAAGATAGGTGGCTCAGCAAAATCTCTGTTTTAGACGGAGCTAATTATGAAGGAGATTTGAGGTGGTATCTTCAAGGACAGTAACACGAGCAGTAGTTCTTTGCACTGTGGGTGCAAGAAATTGCATGGTCTGTAGATAGCAGGTAAGGTGTGAGCTGAAAGTAAAAGCTTTTGGAAAGATATATAAAAAGATGTCAGCAGTTCAGAAGGGCTGAGGGAATGAGAAATAACAAGGCTTTTTCTTTTTATGCCATTAATCACCCTTAAATTGCAAGGCCACTTTTCTGCAGATTTGAACCTTGCCTTTAATGCTTTCAAACACACAGCACACAGCCTATGTTCAAGGAAGATAATAAGCAGAGCCAGATGCTTGTGCTTGGAATTTGTCTTAAGGTGATGTCTTAAGGCATTGGTACAGAGTAGATTTCTGCAGACCTAAGACCTCACTTATTTTTCTATGCTTTTGGATATACATTGTCCCCTTCTTTTGGTAACCATCTCTATCTTTGCTTCTTTAGCCAGAGGAGCACTTTGGAACAACATCAGAGCTTGTAACGGATTCTTCCTGACAACTGCATTAGTACTAAGCGGCCCAAGGTCAAGATGTCTAATGGGACTGACAAACTCGTCACTGGTCTTTTTGGCAAAGAGGTCAGCAGATGATTTCACAACACTCAACAGAAATACAAAAATAACTACCCTATCTAGAAAAGAAAAAAAAACCCAACACATTTTGTTCTTTCAAAAAAATGAAACTCTGTTCTATATTACACAAAACTTTGAAGATCATAATCTTTCTATCAATTAGCTACTGTTGCTGTCTAATTTTATTTACAAAACTGTCTTTGAGAAAATAGGAATGTGAAAAGACTCATCACAATCCCAGCTCAATGCCTAAGGTAATTGGCAAATAAACTATCATTCCTTAAACAGCACGGTGGGGAAAAGAATTCAGCATCTCATGCATTAAAAGTCACCTTTTCCCTATTTCAGAGAAGGGTTATTGGACGTAGAAGTCAGAAAAAAGGACCACTAGAAATCAGAATTCTTACTTTTCCAAGCTATATAGTGAAAACATCATAAAAAAACACTGATATGTTCAGGGCACAATTCTGCATAATGCCCGCAGACTCCCAGGGCCTTACTCTAATTCCTTAAGGATAAGCCCTTCTTTCTGTAACACAGGAATCACAACACATAGCGCTTTTCCATACTACCCCTGACAATAGGCAATAAGTTATGATACCTAGTTCACCGATCGGGACTGAAGCACAGAAGTGATGCACATTACTTTGAATCCACATTGTAACCTGTGATCCTGTATGTGTCTGTACCCTATGTCTTGCCCCATGCTCTCATTGAAATATGGAATGAATCCACTCATTTTCCAGCCAGAGAAACCCAGGCACAGAGGGGAGAGATTCACACCTGAATTTTGCCTTGACAGTAGGTTTGGACATAACTTGCTTAAGCTATGTGGCTGTAAGAAATTGATCCAAAACAAAGTAGTTCAGACATTTAGCTATCTGCCTTTATAGGTCAGTAATATAGCCAGGGATATCTCAGACTGTCACCCTAGAATCCTTCTATAGAGAGTGGAGACAAATAGGCATTTTTAGGGTTCAATTCATCTGAACTATTAGAGATTTCTAAGTCACAATGAGATGAATCGTGTCCCACAAGTGGCTGTTTCTCTTCCCTGACTATAAAAAGTCACTATGCTGCCTGGCTCAGACAAATACATCCATATTAAAGAAGGATGTTTCAAGTTAGGTGAGATTAATCTCACACATGGAGACTAAAGATTAGCTTTAAAAGTATATAAGTGGTTTACAATGTAGACAGGCATCATAGTGTGATTTTCCAATATATTTAGATGCTTTGGCGCTTTTGAAAACCTCACTAGCTGCCTATCAGCAATCTTTGGTACTTACATACTTCTACCAAGTTTCCCCATGGAAATTCCCCACAGAAATATTCTCACAGAAAAGTCAAATGAAGCTGATTATCCTTAAAACCAAAGCAAAGAAAAACAAACCCCACCATCACACATACATGCACACAAAAACAAAGTAAGTCTTAAGAGCTGGGCTTCCAATCCTATCCATACCATAAGATGCTTAGCACCTGTTTGGATCAAATGGTTGTCCAAAAATCTAAAAACTGTGGGTTTCTTTCTGATTACAATCCTCTCGAAGGCAAACTTAGAAATGTGCTCCCTGAGCAAGAAGTTTTCCCATGAACATTTTTTGTGCCCACAATTTCCCAATCCTAAGAGTAACCAAAACCAGTCCTACAAAGTCTGGGAGAAGTGGAATAAAGGCAATATTATGTATTTCATATGATAACCTACTTATCTTTTCTAATATAACACAGAAATGCAAATAAACAAAAAGCTCCTCTACTTTAGTTGAAAAATAAATAGATTGTGTATTCCAAACAATATGTTTCAGGTGATAAAAAAAAATAGCTTGCAAGTACATATCAATACCTATTTGAATAGCAGCATATGAGTGTTATATAATCAGCTACAAACATGTTCTTCTAGCAATTACAATACTTTTTTGTTTGGTTTGGTTTGGTTTGGTTTGGTTTGGTTTGGTTTGGTTTGGTTTGGTTTGGTTTTAAAGACCGAAACCTCTTGTTGTCTTACCAGGAAAATATCCAACATCACTAAAACCAGGAAAATATTTCTGCAATATTCCAGAAAGACATTTTTTTCTTTAGTACATCTAGCAAACAAGCAACAGGATATATCAAGGGGCTACCCTGCACATTTTCTAACACTGGATTCTCTGGAAGCTCCTTAGATGCTGTAGAATTTCAGACTCCTTTGCCAATGTTAATCGACCAATATGATGATTGGAAGACACAGTAAAGGGCTATTCTAGAAGTCTCTATTGACCATAACACACAGTCATAATCATTTCACTCATAGTACAATGCCATTTTAAATATGTTTTGTACTACTGAAAGTTCAAAATAAATTTGTAAATGTGACATTGTTCTGCTCATTCTTCTAACGGCAGTCATAGTAAATTAATCATACAGTATGTAATGGAAAATATTAGCTAATGTCCAAACATTGATTTCTTGACATTACTGTCAGCTGTGTGTCATTAATATTCTTATTAAGTGCTATGAAAGGTTGGTTGAATGGGCATTAATGGCCTTTAAAGATGCAGATGAAAAAAATGGCTGCTTGTACACAGTTCTTCCAGTAGAAAATATTTATACAGCTCAAAGACTGTACTTTATCTGCAGGAGAGAGTAAGGGTTGTTAAAAGGAACACACCATTGCTACATTGGGGGATATGACATTTTCTATATTTTTAAATGGGAATTATGTCTATAAAACTGTGATAGGAAGAAATGGATTTACTGCAATTAGCACGTGCATACATGTACACACACTTGGATCCTAAAAATTTCTAAGATCAGAGTTTCAACATTTGACACCATTTTCTGTAAAAGCTTAGCTATTTCTGTCAGATTCTCCCAACACTTGAGGGCTTTGCAGGTTATGACTCTTGCACAGTGTTAAAAGCTCCTCTGTTATAAAAAGAATAAAGGTTTTGATGATTAATTACCAGTAGTCACCTGCTGTATTACTATCTGAATGAGAACATTAACATGGCAATCATCACTGCAGTCTTCTGAATAAAATAACCGTAAAATGCATGAAATCAGACATGCACAGAGCGAATCACCAGTGGAAATGTATGTCTATTGGCTCTATGAGGCACATGATCAAAAGGATGATCTAGACAGAGCCACCAACTCAGCAGAGCATGAAAGCTAGAAAAGTGAAAAAGCCAGATGTGCACAGAGCTAAGAATGAGAGGAGCTAAAGGAGCTAAACCTGCAGAGACAGAAGGCTAAATTATACCATTCTCATGAAGGTGCAACCACCTGTCAATCAGGGTTTGCTGAGACTGCTTCAAAGACTCTAAAGAAACAACCAACTAAAAATGGTCAGAATGAGCTAATGTGTTAATTGCTGTGGATATCAAGGCTAAAGCTACAGTAATTGCAGAGAAAGCTAAGAAACAACCTTTGTAGCTACAAGAGATCTGTGCAATCTTTTTGTTGAGTTCCAAGATGCCTAATAACTGAATACTGAAATCTGGCCCTTAGGCTACAGAAATGGGTTCTCTTGGCTGATGCATTTCTCTCCAGCTGAGTTGCAAACTATTCAAACTGCCCTTTCTTGTGCATTGCTACATTTTCAGCTATATTTTGCACATGGGACAAAAGTAGCAGATAATCACAGCCACTCTCTTGAAAAGTGGGTTCATGTTATGAACAAAGTCTTATGCTGTGACTGCCAGGAGCTGACAACGTGGGCAGAGCAAGAGGAGGGAAAGCCAAGCCCAAGGAGCTTCTGTCTATAGGACCCACTCATTATACGCTTCTCCTTTTGACCGGAGTGGGCAAAGCATTAGCTGTTTTAGGGGGAAATTTCACCACTGAGGTGGATGAATAGTGTTTAAAAGGCACAGAAAACATTTATTTTGCTACTTCACAGAACTAAGACAGTCATCAGAGAAAACACCATTTTTTTAATGTTGCAAAGGCAATTTTTTTAGAATTAACAAAGTACATGTTTGCCTGTTCAAAAACATGCTGGTGCAGTTGTTGGGGTTTTTTCCTCTTTTTCCACAAGACCTTGCTTCATTCAACAGATGGGGTGGATAGGACGTAGGGAATGACCAGGTGTTCACTTTTTCTTTATATCCTCTTATGCTTATCACTCACTGTATGACCTTTACCTTACATATCATACTTCATCCAAACTATGCACTGAGCTCTGAATAAATATTTGCTTCCTAAGTCTTATACTTATACTAGAGCCATGTAATCTCTGACTGTCTCGAAAGGCTGGCAAGTTATCTTGTCTATTATTACATCTCCCCTATGAAAAAAACCACCACTTTTTTGATGATTACTCTATGCTTGGGGAGCCAGAGACAAGGAAGCTTAGCAGGATTCACAAGAGGGAACGGTGTTGAGGCCAGAATTGCAAAGAAGGAACAAGAAATATTTTTCTTATTTTATGAAACGTCAAAAATGTTTTCATTGCTTCACTGAAATTTTTTGGTGCTTTCTCAAAGTTAATCCGGGGGATGGGTGGGGAAGAGATTTTGATGCTGAGAGAGAGGGAGAGAAAATTAGAAATAATCAAAGCTTCATGACTAACCCCACTTTAGATACAGAGGGGACAAGTTTAATCCCTTACATCTTCCAAGCCTTCAAATAAGAAATAGTTAAATATGTTAAGTGACAATTACGTATTCATCTATGGTGTGGAAGAACCAAGTTAAAGACACTGTGTTCCCACGGTCTGCTATATCCTTTCATGTCTCTTGTGGACATCCATCTTGTAACTGAGAAAACTTCTTCTCAAAAGCTGCATTGAAGCCTACTCATTCTTACAATAAGTTTCATCCTAAGAAAACAATTTCACAAAAGGTTCCCTGCAAACTCTGCTTGTGACAAGTACCTCATGGAGCTGTTCATCCATCCACACAGCCCTGCCAGAGGTGTTGAGCAGAAGAGCTCAACTGCAACAGAAATATCTTGAACAAAGACACTTTGCATGTGATAGTACATAAAATATACAACAGTGATCCATGTGGAATGATTAGACTGCTTCATGGTTGCCTGTGAAGTTGTAATAATTGTGACTGGTGTGAATGGAGGAGGACACAACAGATTCCGATTAGATACAGGCAGTAGCACCACGTGGAGGATGACAAATACTGCTTCAGCCTACACGCCTGAAACCAGAATCATTCCTTTTTCCCTTTGTCCCAGCTACATGTGGCTTCACTACCCAGCTCAGGATTCAGGTAATCTTCTTCTGCAATAGGTGCACTTTGATATCCTTACACAGTCACACCTGGTTAATAGACGTTCTGAATCTTACTTTCAGCTTTTGTATAGAGGGCACTTATAGTGTTGTTCCTGTTTAATAATAGTTTAAGATTAACAAAAAAGCAATTTTTAGAATTGGTGTAGAGGGTATATGAAAAAAATCTCACTGAACATGGATCTAAATAGCAAGACTTGTGTTCACAGTTTTGACAGCAAATCTGTGCTGAATACTGTCTGAGGAAAACAGATTGGGTAGGTCTTGTTCAACTCTTCTTCTTATGTCCAGATCCCCAGCTGCTTACACAGGTTTGAGTTTTCAGCAAAGTTTAATTGTTATTTAATTGAATTTGTGGGAGGTTTGCATCTCCTAAGATTACAGAATTCATCCATGAAGTACTAAGGCACATGCTTAATTTTAAATCTAGCCACCTTCAGCAAAACAGTCCACTGATAACTGGATTTGAGCTCACGCTTAAAAATAAGCATATGCTGAAATGACCCATATGAGAATTATACTACAAAGCACTGACTGAAAGCATGAAATGCAATTACAAATTAATGGATAATTCTTGCACAACCATTTTTTAGTTTCCGAGTCACTTAGGGCAAGGTTCCAGTGTGGTATCATTGAAGAAAGTATTTAGTCAAAATTATTCTTTCACCATGATAATCTAATATATTTTTTCAATTTAGACATTTCTCTGTAAACAGATGTCTGTATATTGATCCTACAATCAATCACTTTTTAGCAGAAATCACCAAGTCTCTCAGTCCATAATACATACATACACATATACATAAATATATATATGCATAAGTATATATATAAAATTCCATTTTAGTACATTGAAACCATATAGCATAAACAGACACTGCCCAAGCATCCATCCATAGGGGCCACCTCACCATTTCTCTGTCTCCATAGCAAAGTGTTATTACCAGAAGCCAAGGTATGCCTAAGCCACTGCGAAACAAAAGCTAGATCCTCGCTTTAGCAGAGGCAGAGGACCATCATTCCCTTTCTCAGTGGAGACACTAAAGCAGAAAGCATGGTACTTTAGCCCCACAGGATTTAATCAAGCTATATATAAACAAAAGGATCTAAGACAGTTTCCTAGATATAAGGTTTACAACAGAACAAGACCCAGATTTGCACTGTCTTTAGCCATTTTGTCACAGAAATTAAAAAAAGAGGTTTGGGAGGCTAGAGACACAAGTGCAAAAAGTGGTGCAGAGCACATGATCTCACCACTTATATTCATGATTACTTTAAAGGGACAAAGCATTTGTTTTCAGAAAATAGTAGGTTTGGGTTTTTTTTGTTTTGTTTCCCCCCACCCCTCCAAGATTTACATTTTTGCCTCGGATACAGGAGGGATGAGTGAGATGTTTTGGGATTTTCTGAATAAACTTGCCTTTACAAGAGAAAAATATTTTTTCTGGACAAATTAGCACATTCAAACAACCATCCTCTTAGCCTCTCTGCTGACAGAGCCTATATCTGTGAAGTCCTATCTATTAATCTCTCATCAGCATGTTCCACATAGATTATTCTGAACTTTATTCTCATTCTTTTGAGGTTATTCTATATTATAGGGCAATAACTGTGCAACTTGATGGATGATCAGTTGACTCTGAGTTCCACCCCAACCTTAGAAGCACACGCTAGTTGAAATGTTAAACCAATTGTATAATCAATGGTTGAAATAAGGCATTGTGACATTAGTATAAACCATGAAATTAAGGTGATTGCCAGTTAAGAAGTAAATTAGGTTGAGAAGGAGAAACAAAATGGATTAAAAACAAGTCATCAATAAAGAGTTTAAAAAAATCAAAAGACTCACTGACATCTCAAAAATTATCCACCAAATTACCAAATAATGCATAGTCGAACACTGGAATAGCAGATTAGAAGAAGGATAGTATTAGAATAAACTTGCATTTAGCCGCCCTAAACTTCACATTGTTCATAGAACTAAGATTAAATACTGACTTCCAGACATAGTCATGTTTCCATTTTATGTCAGTCTCTTAAACCCGGTGACTGGGATGTTATCACAATGGATAGTGATTCAGATAGTGATTCAGATAGTGATAATTAGAACTGAAAGAGTATGTGGAAAAACATGAGTATATTTTAAAATGCATTTTGACTTCACAGGGTTCATAGCCTTTAGAGTTCATGTTCTATAGCCATTCACGCATTTAAAGTTTATATGGACACATGTTAACAGAAAGACAGTGCTCATCTCCAAAGCTCAAGTAGCGAATGAGAAAAAATTCAACTTGCATAGTCAGTCATACGGCTGAAAGCTGATACTTTTATTAGCTTCCATATGCCATTGATTTTGCTTTCTTATGGACTGTCTTCTAACTAATTAATATATTTATCTAACTGATTTAGAGACCTTTGACTGCAAGCACTTATTTATGTGCTTAGATTACAGCGCATAAATAGTTCTGACACAATAAATTGGACTTAACGCAAACCTAGAATTAAACATAAAGTGTTCACAGAATCAAAATAGAATAATTTTCCTTTGACACTTATTTATGAGAATAAAATAGCAGAAAATGTAAATGAAGATTATTTTCATTAAAATACTTGAACCAAAATAGTGGTAGATTTTTGCCTACAAACAACTCAATAGAGAACTTAAATTGTAATTTTGAATTATTTTGAAGAATTACTGATCTGTTTGCAGCTAGCATGGTACTAATAAAAATTCTAATTATAAGGATAAATTATTGTGCAGAACTTATTTTTCAGTCTTATCAGAATACATCATGAAAACTTACACATAAAAACATCTAGCACAAAATGTATATAGTGCTTTGAAAAGCAATTATAAATACAATTTTTTTTATATGAACCTTCATTTTTTCATAAATCTTTTTGGGGAAAAAAAGAACAACAAAAATGGTCATAAACCTTTATAGTCAGGATAAAGCTTTCAGAGCAAGTAAAAAAATCAAAGTTGAATTCTGGAATTCTACCTTTTTTCTCAACTTGGAAAACTTTCATGGAGGGAAAATTCTGAAAAAGGTACAAATTTCCAGACCTGTGAAATTATGTGAGCTGATATGAACTGCAGCATTTTTTGTTTCCCAAGTCAAATCCTGCAGCTGGATTACTGATTCATTAGTTTTACCATGGGCAGTGGTTCTTGAATCTTTCTATTACAGGACAAAAATGGAGATAGTTAATTTCAATCAAAAAGGCTACAGCTGTGAGTGGATATACATTTTTCCAGCAATTCTGACCGTCAGTTTTAGCAAAGGGAAGAAAGGAATAAGCAAGCTCATTCTTTGCCAAATGCACAACTATAGCAAAGAAAAGAGCATGTACAAGTATAGATGTGCATATTTGGGTGGATGCGTCTCAGAGCTTTGACTTTTACATAGTCAGCCTGAAGAACTTTAATGGAACATAACTTTCACTTCCTAAAGTTCAAGAGGCTTTAAAGGTTTCTTAAATTAGGCAGCCAAAATCATTAATCTCCTTAGAAAATCTTGGCAAAACACTGAATTCATACTGACACAAGGACTAGGAGGTAGCAGGCTCAATTAATGAAACCATTTCTCTCCTTTGATGGCTTTGCTCTTTCTCTCTGAAATCACCAGGGTAACACTGACTTTATCTCAAGCGCAGAGAAAGAGCTAATGTTTTAGGATGGGAACAAACAGGTATTGATAAAATAAGTACTGAGTCAAGCCTGAATCCAAACATGAACTCAGTCTGCTTTCCAGGTTCAGGTAAGCTGAAGTCCTGCTCCTGAACCTAGCGTTGATAGTCCAATGCTTATTGCTTGAGGCAGAGGTTAGCCCAGATTGCAGCACTGGGTGCATCACTGCAGACCCAGACCCAGCTGTGACAGTGGAGTAGGTTAATGTCCCCACCTGCTCATAGCCATCCCTTTGCTAAGGTAGGAGTGGTTCACTAAAAGAAGCAAGGTCTTACAAGGGAGTGTGATACCAATTAGCTGGGAGGAGACCGTGAGGCACTGCTCTGACTTTAAGTACCTTGAAGACACAGCAGACAGCTTGCTTATTAATGGTACTGTTAATTACCTTATGGAGAAGGAAATCAGTGATTATAGTGTACCTGTTATTCATCAGATATTACAATGCCTTGTGCCAAAATGCCCACAAATAAAATAAAGAGTCCTTTTCAACATTTACTTTGTAGCCCATAAGAAATGATTGGATAGGACAAGTACAATTCGGTTTCCACAGACACATTCAGGACATTTTTTCACTCACAATACAGCTGATTTTCAAAACTATTTACGGAGAAACTGTGCTCTGCAAATAATCCCAGCAGGACAAGTAAGCTCCTATTTACTCAGCACAAAGCAAGAATGGCCATATTTGACTATTTTCATTTCTTTACATCACCAGTTTTATGGTCTATAACCTTCATAGCATTTTGCTTTCCCACTATACCTCACTGTTTCAGACAGAACCTGAACAAATGCTTAAGCCCTGAGATTCAGTAAGGTTTCTATCCTATTTGATACACCACATCATTAAAACATTAAATCAGGTAGACCATCCCCTAATGGGTATATTCCCAAGACATTTTCTTCACAAGTTCCTTGTCTTCAGCTTTTGAGCCCTCCTAATGATTGAAGCATTTTTAAAGTAAATAAAGAGACGCAATATGTGCCTTGCCACAATGGGGCGTATTTTGTATACTGTACCTGTCTAATCAAAATAATTGGATGGGAGAATAAAAAAATTTAATGGGAGAAAAAAAATGAAAAATATTGAAAAGATAATTGAATCCTCTTCTTTATTGCTAGAAAGATGTCTCATCTGCATGGTTGTCCTGAGCCACACTTCCCTGGTTATTCTTTATTTATCTGTTGCTTCAGTTTACCAAAGTATCCCCCCAAATGCTAAGAACCAAAAAAACATAGCCACTTTAAAAGCTGATTAAAATGTACAGCCAGTGAAGATTGGGTTAAGTTTGATTTACTGGTTTCTCCTGGTTATATCCATATAAACTAGGAGAGTAGCACTCAGTGAGTAGCAACTCTGCAATGTTAAGCTTAACTATGAGTGATTATGTTTCTCAAACACAAAGGCTTTATAAAGGTTTAGCAATCAGGATGAGATCTGTTCATTATTATTAAGCTAGGCATGGGTTTTCTGGGTTGGTATGTGGTTTTTCTCCCTCTCCCTAGCAGGTCCTGGAGAACACACAGTGCTAGCGGGCAGCACAGCTACAAACTCCACCTCTTCTCTGCCTTCTCCTGGTAATGTAATACATCACTGTGTACCTCTACGAGTTAACAGATGTTAAATTAGCTACCAGAGAGTTTCCTTTAATGAAATAAAATATGTCATATTTTAATGAACTAAAATAAATAAAACTCAAGATAAAGGGGACAAAATTCAAAGACAGGCAGTGTCAAGCTCTCATTGTAATCTATGTATAATCAAAAAGTCCCTTAATCTACATCTCTAACATATAGAAACTAATACAACTACAACATTCAAATAAAGAGGTCTAATATTTGATTCAGAGTTCTGTTAAATTTTCTTGTGCTTTTTTTACACATCTTCTCATGCTTTCAAAACCAAACTTGAATATCTGAAGTTGCTCAGATGTAATTTGTTCCTGATTTGTATTTAAGCTTCATCTCCATATTCATTGGATTGTGACATAAAATATTTTCAGCACCTCAGAAAATTAAGCTATACACTTAGGCATGGGTCTAATACCAAATGTTAGATAATCAATGAGGAAAATGTAGGCCTCTCTCTTTATGTATAACTGTATCTATACTGTCATGTATATAATGTATTTGTGAGCATGTGTAGGTATTTGTGTATGTATATAATTAGCTTCTCCACCTGCAAAGTGGGGATAATTATTCTTTCTTTACAAGTATCATGAGGTTTAGTTTAATAATTTCTGGCAATTGGTGTGAGATACTCTTAATGAATAACTACATATGGTAAGTGGTGAGGTTAATTATTCCACTATGACAGAAATCAATCACTATTAAATCCTTCCTAGCTAGATAATGAGGCAATCTTAAATTTTTTGATTTGGCTAAACTGACTTGACAGAGTCACATTGCTACCGTATGTTGGAAACCCAGGAGACTCTCGTGGAGATTACAGTGTAGCTCACAAAAGTCCCTGTGCAGGCTCCAAAGGACTGAAAGAGACTATAAAATAAACTATGCCAATTTTTAATTCTTTTTTTGGTATGCTTCCATTTGAATTAGTAGTGTTACTCTAGAAAATTATTTAATAACGTAACCATGGCATAGAATAAGCCCACAGCTTTCCTCATGAAGTGCTGTTGCGATGTTAAAAATAATTATTGAAGCGCTAGCTTGAAATAACCAAAAAAAAAATTCGATTTTATAACTCCAACCTTTATACTTGACTATAACAGTACTTCTTCCACTGGAATGATTAAGATTCAGAACTTGTTGATTTTTTTTTTTTTTAGTCCATTATTCATCACATTTGTCTTTGATATTTAAGTAGGCATGTAAGGAAGGATATTTAAGTTGATATGTGAGGAAGGCTAGCAAATGAAGAGTGATTTGTGAGGCCAAAACACCTATGTATACTTGAATGCTTACATCTCTCCTACACAGGCAATATACTAATAGTTGTCTTTTATTCAAAATTCAATTTACTGATTCTACCACTCTCTGTTAATGACATGAAACATGCAACAGTAGTGAGTAGTGTTCATGGATGGCTGGATAAGCAAGCCTTTGCCAAGGGTGGAACACAGACTGTCATAAAATGGGAAGTTCAAGCTTTCACATCATTAGTGGAGTTTTAGACCATATGCTGCCAAGCTCAAAGGTAGCCAGGCTGATCTTTCTGTGTCAAGCTCATTATCTCTCAAAACAAATGTAGTCTCATGCCTTCTGCAAACAGGAGATGAAAGTCTCGGCTTTCAGTCAAGGTCTGGTTTGTTCATAATTAGGATCGATAACAGTGTGAAACATTGTCTTTTAAAAAAAAAACCACACATCTTTTTCTCTATTGAATCAAGGATCTTTCAAGTTTCTCTCTCATTCTTGACATTTTATTGCCAGCAGTTACATGTGTATAGCAGTTCTAACAGTAAGGAGAAACCTCACTGGAAGGTGGTTGTTTTTATCTGATTTGCCATTACACAGTGTTTGAATTTATCCCTGCATGCTCTCAGCATTAAATAGTTACAAATTAATGAAAAATTTAGGTGTGCACTGTTGGTTGAATGTTTTTATAGGAAAATGTGATGGCCTAGGAAATGGAGGAGGATACCCTGCTTCCAAAACTGGGCATTTCCTCCTCCCCAGCTCTTCTATTGCTTTCTACTCTATCACTTGTTTTTCTTGTTTATTGCCTCTGATCCTCCCTACCTTTTCTTATATTTGTTTTCTCTCTTGTTTTATTAATCGCACTATATTAACTTCACAACTAAGGTCAGTTCCATCTCAATAGGCCAGAGACAAACCTAACTCTGCAAACAGTGTTCCCCATAGGAACCGTAAGCAGTTTTCAAGGCTGTGAATGTTTGTGTACAGAACTGAACAGCCAAATATTTCTTCCTGATAAACTCTGAGAGCTTTCTTTTTTCTTAGCATGTTTGTCCTAATTCAGGCTCCCATCCTTAGCAGTGTAAGTCATCATTAATCAGCAGAAGCAGGAAATTCATCATACTATGACTAAGTGGACTAGCATAATCTTCTCAGAATTTTATCAGATAATTTTACTGTTTTGTATTTAAGAAGCAATGTCTTTAGCCCCAAAATTTTATAGAGCACTCCAAATTATATTAAAAAAAAATGATTTAATGAGACATAAGCTTCTATGTATCTGAGTCATCAGTGAAAATAAGTCTTAGGAGCCTAAGTAGTTCAGTACTACAAGACTTGAATGATAGATAGCTAAGTAACTTTATATTCTGGGTCTCACCATTCTTTCACAGGAAGCCTGGGACAGAGAATTTAACTTGACCTTCACAGTCCCAGTCAAGGACCTGATGCTACTTGCTGGACATCTTCTAACTAAACATTTCTTTAATCCAGTCTAGATCATGCCCACTATTTGTGAAGAACCTCAAGTTCATGCATAAGCAAATTCTGTGCGAACCACGTACGGGCCAACTCCTTATGCTTAGCAGAGTCTGTGTAAATCAGTGTCACAAGAGGTTATTAAATGTGTTGGCATTTTTTTTAAAGGGATGTCTGTGAATAATTTAATTTGTGAATATAAAAGGAGGCAAGTGTTTGTAAAGGCTTTTACTATAATCAGTGGAGAGAGAAGCTCCTCCGGAGGATGTCAGAATAGGCACTTTTCTCTGTCCTAACTCCAGAAGGTGCCAGGGAAAATTAGGTTTGCAAGGACACATTAAATCTCATGAACAATTAAGACTAACTCTATGGTGAACTCTAAAATGTCAAGACAGTTCTTGTGTGTGTCTATTACTTAGACAGAATGCCAAACAGGGCTGGATAGATACAGTTATAGCTATACTGCAAAACAAATTCCAGTGTCTAAAGCCAAATTTCAACTTGACGTGAAGCCTTGCAGGATACAGGATGCCTTCACATTTTTTAGATGCAGTCTCTCTGGAAGTCAGTGAGTAGTTTCTGCCTAAAAATCATATATATTATATATCATGATGTTTTTATTTCAAGAAGGTTTTTTTTTCCCTTGGAAAATTCAACACTCAAAAAAGTTAGTATTATCTCAGGAAATTACCATTTTCACCATGCGCGTATCCTACCTCTTGCTAGTCCTAAGCAATCAGACCTGCTGACAGAAACCCATGCTGAAAAGTAAAAGAAACAAAATATTTTGTTTTGGTGCTTGCTGGAGAAAGAATCCTTCATTGCAAACACAATATGTAAGGCAAAATTAATGATATTAGGCTGTTAGTATACTTTAGTTTAATAACTGAAGCAGAAAAAGATTTTTTTTAGAATATAACCAGAAAAACTTAGCAGAGAAGGAGAGGGGCTGTGTGAGTATGAATTCAGTGAAGTCCTTGCAAAAAGAGGGAGAAGTGATCTTCGGTGACTTCTGGAAACAGCACAATCACTGCTTACACGGGCAGTGCTCTCCAGCGGAGGTGGAGTTGTAGCATGGTACTGGTGCAGTAAATAACAGTAGCACACACTGCTTCCTGCCCTGTTGCTCTCCAGCACCTCAGCCCATGGCCCCACTGACCCCACAGCAGATGAGACACGACCGGCAAAACACTGCAGGGGCTGATGTCAGCAGCCATGGACAAAGGTGCCATCAGCATGGCTGGAAGTGCTGATTTGACTGTGATAGCCATTTCCTCAGTTCCTGGTTCACAGTCAGTTTCCTTGGATGGAAAAAGCTGGCCTAAGCAGAGGTTGTCCTGTGTTCTAAGAGTCCAGAGTCCTGCACAATGGTTTGCAAGAGTGAGAAATCAGGTGTGGCTTGTTGGCCAAATCAGATAACAACAGTAAATCCTCTCTAGCTGTGAGAGGACTGGCAATTTGTTTGGTGAAAGTTGTCTCTGATACCCTAGACCTAATAATTTAGATTTATATAATAATTTTGGTTGAAAGAGACCTCTGGAGATCACCTGATCCAACCCTTCCACTCAGAGAAGGGCCAGCCTCAAAGTTTGAGTAGGTTTCTCAGTGTTACAACCACTTGAGTGTAGAGTATCTCCAATGATAGAGATTCTGCAACTTTTGTAAGGAACCTGTTCCAATGCTCAACCATCTACACTATGAACAACATTTTCCTTTACATCTAATCAGAATTTCTCTTGTTGCAACATGCGCCCATTGTCCCTTGCCCTTTTGCTGTCATCTCTGAGAGGAGCTGCTGCCATGTCTATAGCCACTATTAGGAGGCTGAAGACAGTAACCTCATCACCTCCTGTTAGTCTTCTCTAAGCTGAACAAAACCCTATCCTCTCATTTTTTCATCATATGCTGAATGTTGGCTTCCTAATAGAGGGGAAATCTTTTACGCAGAGTCTTCCTAAAGATCCATTCCATATATGGAGCAGCTCTACAACAGATCTGTACACAATCCCTTTCTTCAAGAGTCTCACTTCAGTCATCCATACTTTGTATACAAGTATATCTGCTTCAAGAACTAGCTTTTCATTCAAGCTATAAAACAAACAACTCTCTTGCTTCTTAATGAAAAGTAACCTGAGAAGTTGCAAACTATAGTAATTACAACCCTTCCACTACATAGATAAAGATTTCAAAAGTTTTATTTTACGTTGTAAAACTATTGTACAAAACCCCACTGTGTGAATAGTAAAACAAAGGAAAAATTAGCAAGGTTTTACATAACATGTAGTGAACCTTAATTTATTGTTTCTAAAAGTAGTTACTCTAGCTGTGCCTAGGTGTAGCAGACAACTTGATATATAGGATTTGGCTATTTGTGGAGGACAAATTAGTGAGGAGGGTGACCATTTTGTCAGCATACTTCATTTTGTTTACATATTTTACATCAACTTTATAACATCTAATTTATAACTTTAGAAGCTGATCTAATCAAAATAAAGTTAATTAGTTTTCTTCAAAAATCTCAGCTTTTTAGGAAGTTGTACAGTGCGTGTCTTTAAATATAGAACATTAGGGAGAAAGATTGTTCTCTGTTATCAGTCACAGTGTCTCTTAAAAGCTTTGATCTAAAAGGCCTTTGCTTTTATGGTTAAGAAAAAAAAAAAGTTTGCAATGAAATGGTACCATTTGATGATCTCTGACACATAAATGTCGTTTCATAGAGGCTTTGTATAGAAAACAAAAATACTTTAAAATGCCACCTCTAACTGGCTTCTGAAAGAGCACATATTTCAGGTTTGAAGAACAAAATTGTTTTTCCACATATAAACATTCATTTAGGTCCCACTCCCACACAGCACTGACTCCTCCAATAAAGAGTATGACTCACATCAGTGCTGGTGAAGGATATTGACTTTTCTTTCCTGTACTAAACATCAGACAGGCATCAGAACTACAAGTTATTAACTAAGACATACCACAAACTAGTATCCACTGACCCCAGAATATCTTCAGTTCAGTAGTTACTGAGCTCTCAACATCCTTTCTGGGTGCAAGACTAGTTTTTATTATTATAGTAAACCCACTAATGTAATTTTCTACCTCAAAAGACACATTTTAAATCACCCCTATTGTCTCATCTAAAATGTGTATTTATCAGTTAAATGAAAATCAGGCAAAAAATACCAAATCTCTTAGGTAACTTCCAGAAATTCTTCTCTTATTTCTCTTCGCTCTCATATTTTCCGAGACAAGAGTCTTTCTAGTGCTAATACTCTTCACTCCCTGAATCACAGATACGTCCCTCCCTTTTCCACACTATTCTACTTACTGGCTTTTCAAGTAGACACCTAGTCTTTAGCCTACTCCCAAAAGACCAGGATGCTGGGACACCTCTTTCTATTCTCATAACAGCTTAACTCATATCCTCTGATTTACTCTACTATCACTCTGTCACACACTTCTGTAACATTATCACATGTAATCAATCAGGAAACAGTGCGTATCAAAGGTTTTTTTGTTTGTTTGTAAGGTACCAAAACTGATGAATAAATATTCAGTTGTAAGTTTTCAGGCAATCTTTCAGAGTGGGAAGATATGTAGTTACGTATAGTAGCTTAATCATATTTCCAAGAAAAACATTCCTAGAACGGTGCATTTATCCTACACACAAGTGAATTCATGCATGTGTCAGTGCTACTCTCTTGCAGGCAGCCAGATCTGTATTTATAGTGCTAAAAAGGAAAAACATGTACAATCATTTCCAGGCATGTAGAAACCCAGTCACAGGTGCTTTGAGGACTAGGAGTGCCACAGCTGTTAGTTTGTCAGGGGAAAGGTCTGTTAATGAAACTGAATTGCTGGCTTATGGCAAATGAGCATTGCATGTGAATAAACTGACTGTGGTACATCAGTGGCTGAAAACCAACAATATGACAGAAAAAATGTTAGATATAAAACACTGACCTGGGGGACTCAGATGGAGAGTTACGCCTAATTAAAGTAAGTAGAGTCAAACACACAATTCAAACAACAACATCTGTTAGGAAACAAAGCAACTGAAAAAGCATTTATTATTACACTGAGTTTTAGGAATAATTCACTTCAGGCAGGTTAAGTCTGTTTGTCACATAACTCCCAGGCATTTTTCCATGCTTTGATAATAGCAACGCATCTATGGGATACTTAAATACAGAATGCCTTGAAACAAAGTCATTTAAGCCCTTCCTGGAGAGCCAGCTGTGGTTATTCCTGTGTTTTTAGCATAAAAGCTCAGATCAGAATAGGAAAAAGTTGTATTTCCCCTGAATCCTGCTGCCTCTCTTTTTTCACTAAAAGCTGTTTCATTTAAAATGGGAAAAGGACTACAGTATCATAGTATATCCAACTGAGAGAATGATAAAGTTCAAGTCATGCTTTGAAAGTCCTGTGTTGGGGGTAGGAAATTCACTGTTCTGGTTTTCATTCTCCTTTCTTTTACAATCTTTTTTTCCTTCCTCACAGGTACACTGATGCAAACTCCTTCAAGTCAGACATCAGTCTCATAGCATGTAAGTAGCTGATTCACTGAGGCACAGTGGAGTCTCTCCATTGACTTCAACAAGCTTCCAAACAAGTAAGAAATGTCCTGTTTGTGACAGTTTCCTCCTTTTAGGTATGCAAAAACAGTATAGAAGAGAGAGGGAAGAGGCAGGGAATGTGTGATGGTTTCCATCTGGAATCTTCTCACTGCATTATTTAGATTCATTCTTAAAAATTAAAATGAGTAATATTCCCCTCCTTCCTTTCTCTGCGATTGATGCTCAAGAACATTGCAGAAGCTTATTTAATGACATTGAGTTATTAGATTTGCTTATACAAATCTGAATGATGGTAAATGCTTATATCCTAATTAACTCTTCATCCCTGGTTATGTAACTAGGAAGTACCAGATGACTACGCTTGCTTTGTTACAGGAAAGCTCAACAAAAATAATGTGGAGTTCATACAGTGAATCATTTTTAGATTAGCCTGAATAGAAGAACATCTGCAAGAAAAAAAAAAAGTGAAGAAAGCTCAAGTAATCTTAATTTATGTTAATAGGACACTAACATGTTATATACATATAAAGCTGTTTGTGTGATCTTTGTAGCAGTTAATTTCCTTCCAGACAAACTAGAACTTTTCTTATTTCTATTAATCAGGATATTTTCTTTTTTTCTTTTCCCTGTATTATCCATGGAGTTAGTCACATATCCGTTCAATGTTATATGCACAAAAATAAAAAGAAGACACTTGAGAAGAAAATCTTAAAAGCAAAATTGTTTAGAGCTATCACTTAGTGAACAAAGGAGAACAAAGGACCAAATTACTTTTGAGTTTTTGCTTTATGAGAGGGTTTTTTTTTGTTTGTTTTTAATGCAGTTTGAGGAGGTTTTGGTCACATTTCTTCATCCTCTTTTTACAAAATTGCAAAGTCTTTTTGATTGCCCAACAATAATCTTCTCATCTGGCATTATTAAAACAGTGTTTCACACTAAATTTTTCTCAGCAGTCTTTTCTCTCTTCTAGTTTGAAAAGATATCTGTAGAGAAAGTTTGAATATTTTTGTATAATCCACTTTATAAATATCCTAAGTCTCACTATAATAGGACCTGGAGGAAATCTAGACTGTAGTGATGTTACTACTTCAGGAATGTTTTTTGCTTATCATTTCCCTTTTTTGATTTAATGGACAAAAATATATGATGTGTTCTTTAATACTGAATATTCTAAGACAACTGGCTGAAACCTGACTAAAAACTGCCAAAAAGCTAAATTAACTGGTTCATTACTGCAGCAATATATTATCACTAAATATATATACAGGCCTTTTCAGCTCCTATCTCTTAAAATTAATGGGTAAATCTCTGAAGTTTAAAAACAGGAGCTAAACGTTTTATTCAAAGCCTTGGATTTTTCATTGATTTCATAGTGTTTGGACTAGAGATCAGTTGTATCAATGATTGCCATGTCTAGTACACACAGATACCGTGTTAGCTTAAAGCAAAGCTAGGCAATACACATGCGTTTTGGTCTAGATACTCTGGTAACTGTCTCAGAGATGAGAGGGCACAGGGCACACAGGGTGAGGTGGTGTGGAGTGCTAGCCAAAATGCCTGACCTCATGCCATGCACATCAAAATTGCTGCATGACTCAGAGCCACAAGACACAACCAGCGCACTGCACAAAGTCAAAGGCATGACCAACTCTGAGAGGAGTTTCTACATGCAAGAAACATGGAGTATGTGGCATTAATGATTCAGTTATTCTGCATTACTTAAATAATTAACTCAATTAACTGAAACATCAGCAAATAAATACAAACCAGGAGTTAAGATACTACCTGAATATATCTAGAGGTGGAGAAAATAGGAACCATGTTCCTACACAGCAATTAACCCATGGCATGATTTCTTTCAGCCATGACATCTCTTTTCTGCCCTGGAAGATCTGGAGAATATTCAGGACAGGAGATATCTCTGTTGACTTTTCCTCTGAATAAGAAATCACTTGTAAGAGAGCTACTTGCAACTCCTTGTAATTTCTCCCTTTAGTTTTAAGTTATACATGATGAGAGATTTGCAGAGGGTGAAAAATTCTGCTAAGTCAGACTGATGTAGCAAGAATACAGTGAAATTCAGACTGCAAAACTTCAAGGTTAGTTTTCATCCCAACTCTCTGTAAAATTCTAAAATTTTAATTATTTTTTCTAGCAATTATAATTCCAAATAAATTTGCTTCAATAGAAGTAAAGCATTTCATTACAATAACTTTAAGAATTTCATAGTTCTCTGAATCAAAATAAATAAATTGTCCTGCTAGGTTTCATTTAAAATCAGCTCTAATGTTAAACTACATTTTGAGTGTCACACTGCTAAGAGAAATGTCTCTACTGGTGTTTCTGATATGCCTACTTTTCATCTTCTTGATACATCCAGAGTTGTATTTTTGATGAAATGGTATTGAAGTTGTATTTCTATCAGAGGGACATCTACAGCATGCTGCTGAGAGATAGATACAATTTCTGCTGGCCATATGGGATAAAAGAAAACAACAGAAAAAAATTCTGAAAACACCCCAAAACTGCAAGTGACTTACAGTTTTCACAAGGCAAAGCACTGATAAGAAAATTCAGTCTTTAAATTTTTGATGTTCCAAAACTAAATACTTTGCACCAGTTAAAAAACATGAAATGTTCTTGGGTTTAATTGATCAGCATATGACATTCAGATTTTTCTCAGATTTTTTCCTCATTAACAACTTGATTTTGAGAAAACTGCAGCTTCCTTTTGGGTAAACAAACAAGGAAAGAAAAAAAAATCTGTTTGTGATATTTGATTCCTAGCTAGTTACCTTGGTAGCATTTTACATCTATCTTGCATTAACTAGCACAGGCTGGCAGAGAAGCATATAACAATCTAGCTCTATTAATAAGAACATAAATGTTAGTAGGAATGCCAAGGAGCAAGCTTCATTTCTCCAACAGGCTATTATATTATGGAAATGTGTTTTCTAGCTGTTGTGCCTGTCTAGACTGCTATCAGCAGCTTGTATTCGTTATGAAAGCCTGCAGCTGGTCCATGCAAAGTTTGCTGTTTTGCAGCCCATCTGCTCAGAAGAGATCTGTAACACTGCCCAGTTTGGAGTAACGCTCCCTTATCATTGTAGTTGCAGTTTCTAAATAGAACTCCGAAATAATGATGGTTACTTTCTACTTTTAGATCCCAGTAAATTAACTCCTGTCTGGGCAGATGGCTATCTGGCTGGCAAAACCAGGGACAACTGATAATCAAGTGAACCAGACTGGGGAGTAGCTTCCTTTCATTTCTGTGGCTTGCTTGATCCCTGTAGTCCCACTGAAACTGTGACACTGAATGTTCTCAGGAGATGAGAAGGTAGCAATGAAGCTAAGTAAAGTGTGAACAAATAGAGGTGTCAAATGCAGGAGACAAAAATAGAAGCCCGTGCTTGGAACTATGTGTACTATACACATCTGATCAGCTCATCTGCTATGACATTTCCAGGATTTCCTGAGCAAGACCTGAACTTGATCTAAACTTTAGCCAAAATTTTAGTAAACAAGTCCAACACACTCTCTTTAGCAGTGGTCAATAGCTATGTCAGTAGTAAAAGTTCAAGAAAACCCACATCTACACTGTCCTTATTTTTTACTGATAGTAGTAGAATTATTTTCCATTATCTACTTATCATTTAATAGTCTGAAGGGAAAAATTTGACTGCAGCTCATTTAGATTAATTCTCTTCTGATATAAAGTAGTTAAGAAGCCACTTTCTGAGTGACCAGAATCAGCAAACTGATTTATATTGTTTTAGGTTTAGCTTGTTGTGTTGGGATCCCAGTTTACCCTTATTGATATCAATCACTACTGACTTAAAAAGGAACTGGGAAAGATTACTGGATTTATATAACAGATGTCAGTAATGAAAATATTCTCCTTATTCAGTTCAGTTCAGCTCAGGTTCAGTAATAGGGCTCTGCAGTGGACCACCTGTTCTTATTCAAACTCCTGCTGACCTGAGATAACTAAGATGCTGATAGACCCAGCAGAAATGGTGTAATATTGATCAGGGACACTGATTAGTGTCCCTTAGCAGCATATATGAGTCCTTTGCTTGGATTATTCTGGGCTACTTTGTGTGCCACTGTGGCTTGTCCCTTTGTTCTGCCTCTTGCCTGCTTAGCTGCGATTTCTGGCACATGCTGTTCTGCTTTTGCCTTCTTGTCCCTGTTATCATTTGTTTTTTGCTATAAACCTCTCTTGCTTCTGATTGCATTCTCTACACAGATTCTTAGCCTGGGAGAGCTCTTAAACTCCTCTGTCTCATGACTTGTGAATCCATGTCCCCACCTCTGGTTCTAGCTTCATTACAACCATCAGGACCAATTGTGCAGGTTTCCAGTGTGATGAACCTGATACAACCAAGTTATGGTGCACAATGATAAATCAGGAGAAGAAACCAGACAAAGCAAGAGATTTCAAACACAGAAATATACTGTATACTAGTAATTATTATTTTTAATGCTTTTAAATTAAGAATTCCTGAAATTTTAAAATGGAAAAAACCTCATGAAATATTACTATATAGTGGTTAACATAGATCTTAAAGTAAGGTATCATTAGATTCTCTCTTAGATTAATCCAGTTTGCATGGAAAATATGTGTATTATTCTCTTAAGGATTGTATCACTAGAACAGATGGTCTATCTACACAGCATAGAACTTGACCTGGGTAAACTCTGCTCCCACATACGGTATTCCTGGGACCTGTTGATGTAACTGTTTTTTTGTATGTGTATGTTTTCAAAGTGTCTGAGAAACAGCAAAGGCTGAGTTGTGACCCACAAAAACACTGCTTCTATAGCATGATGCTAAATACATGTTTCATGCCCTGAGGCAGGATAGGAGGTTATGGAAAAAATATATGAAAATGTGAGGGTAGTGTGAGTAGTGTTGAATCGTGTTGGAAGATCAATCCATGGAGCATGGCTAAGAGCAGAAACATGGAACAGTTCCTTAGAAAAGAATAAAGTGGTAGTCAGCAAACCATAGTAAAATCAGAACAGGGAGCACAGCTGGCCATCTTTCTACCCCTTTGAATGATAATGCATTGCAGGAAATTCAGAAAAAAGCAAACCCTCCTCTCTTCTAGTAAAGGAACTTATGTTCTTTCTGGGCTTTGCTGTTCTGTGGAAAAGGAAGAAAGGAAGAGAAGGCATCTCAAAGACTTTCCCATGATTTACATGCCCTAGACAGGCAGGATCTGACCTTTAATTTGGCTAGATGTGCATTGATTAGGACTGAATCTCATTAAGACACAATCTACTGGGGGTGGTGCAAGAGAAGATATAATATTGATTAAAAAATAGAATAATCCTCTTCCCTCTCTCCCTCCTGACTGCCTTAGTTCATAATTAGCCTTCCCATCTAGCTTTCCTCCTACATGTTATGTAGCTGTCAGTCTGACAGGAAGCAAGATCATAAGAATGCAATTAGAAATTTCAAATTAGCAGTCAAGAACAGACAAGGAATGGGGGAATCTGCATCATGCCCAGTATGTGGTTTGACTGAAGCTGGACTGCAGTAATGTGAGTTAAAAGATTTTTAATTCAGCATAAAAATATGACTGCTATTACAATTATGCTACAGTCTGGGAATTGCATCACATTTTTCTTATGCAGGATGACCATGAGAACCAGCTGATATGCAGCAGCACAAATAGGGTCATTTCGCCCCTAAAATATAAGACTGAAAGGGCTACTGCTGTCCACTGTGGGAATACTTTAGAGAGAAAGCCTTAAAAGGCAAACTTGGCCAACACTGGCTCTCTGTTAGAGCTGTGGAAAGGAATTGAAGCAGAAGGGGTAACATTCCCCTCTCTCCCTTTTCACGATCTTTTAAAAAGGTTGTTCAGTACCATGATAAAGGATCAGACGGTAATGAGACAATATCAGGATCTTCCCAAGCAAAGCCAGGCTTTTTAAAAAGTGACTGCAGCACTGACACAGTGTTTGAATCAAAAGGATTTTTTTTTTTTATTTAACAACAGAGAAGCAGTTCAAATTCTACTTTATGAGGAAGTATTTGAAATGATTTACTCAAGTGGTTATCGGGGGACAAGATGCAAGGTGTTAGCAGTTTATATGAGTCCAGGGAAAGACTGGTTCTACGAGTTTGGATTAGCTTTGCTCAAATTTTATTTGAGACTCTCTGCATCTGTTTTAAGATTTACAAGATTGTAAAGTTCTAATTGAACAACTATCATCATGTTTATTCTGATTGTTAATTAATTGTAGGTAAATTTCATGGTGTGGGTTCTTTACAGAGAAAAAATAGCAAATTTGGTGTATTAGCAAGGTAATTTTCTTTCTGAGAGAAAAATGTATTTGAGCTGACCTATTAAAAACATGACTGATTTAGCGTTTGGGCTCTTCACAATGATCACACACTGAGTAATGAGCACAGAAAGCCACAGTAAGCATCTTCAGCTGGCGTGTATCACCATAGCACCACTGAGTTCACTGAAGTGATGCTCTTCTGCTCTCTGCCAAGATCTGGGTCAACCTGAAAGTTCAATAAGCTTTATTTCTAATGACCATTTAATAGATGGCTGTGTTTCCATGTTTGTAACCCAGGGTTGCAAAGGAGTTGTTCAGTGTTATGTGGTCTTCCAAAAAGACTTAAAGCAAAGCCAACAGCTCACCTTCAGCTCAGTAAAAGAGAAGAAGCAACTTGCCTTTGTCTGAGAGGAAATGGTACTGGAGGCAAACCAGACAGGAGCTAAAGTGATGGAGTCTGGGAGAGGAAATATGAATTTCAGAGTTTCTGCTGGGGCGTACACATTGCTGCAGACCATGTTTGGCCTTGTGAAAACAGAAGAAAAACTCTGTCCTCATAAAGAGCTTTCAGACATGTAGTTTTTTCTTCCCATCTTGGGAAGTAGAAGACCAGAAGAAAAGAAAAGAAGAAAAACGAAAAAAAAAAAAAAAAGAAAAAAAACTGAGCAGAAGGGAAAACAATTGATGTAGTGAAGTTAAAAAAAGCTCTTATTTGCATTTGGCAATGTTGTCTGCCATCCGACCATTTGTCCAAATAGCAATGGACAAAATCATGTAACAGCAGTGACACAACATGCTGAGTGCTGAGTGGGAATAGTGTGTGGGGAGTAGGGATGCCACTATAGTTCATCATCTGAACAAGGGAATCTGCCCCAGAAACCTGAAGTTTGAATGAGTGGCAGCTTGCTCTCATCTGGACAACATTGCAGTGATGTTGTCATGTTTTTGAAATCAAAATATTCCTAGACCCAGAGCAAGGCGGTGCAGTCCCTGTTTGCAATCATGCATCAGAGCTCTGAAATCTTCTGAGTCAAACCCCTCATCAGGAAAACATTCAGTACTTAAATTGTCAATGCTTTTTAGCATTGTAGGGGCTTCTGGTGCCAGAAAGTTAAAAACCAAATTAAAAAAAAAAAAAAGAAACTGTGGAAAAGCAAGATCCTACTATTACTTGATTAATAGAATGTTGTGATACTGAGACTGAGGAAAGAGTAGTAAATTTAAAGATCTTTAAAGGAACATGATAAATCTTAGATATATTGTATGGAGTTTCATTTTACCTGCTCTGGTATTAAAAACACCCTGTTCTACCCGTATCTTACTGAAATTCTGTTCAGATATTTGCAGTTAATACTCTGTTTTAAGCCTGTTTTCAAAAACATTTGAACTGATCTATGGCATTCTTTTAATTTAAATCAAAGCTGGCATTTCCTCTTTTACATTTTTTACCATTACTGCAGGGGTTCAAGAATTCTTTTAAAAAATGTACGTCTCCTGTCTTGCATTTTAAGAGAATAACCTTCCTCCTAGGGTTTTTACTCCTGTCTTGTACTGCAGACCACTTCTTCAGACCTAGTCATTTAGAAGAGGTAATAGCTTTGTATCTGAGGATACTACTCCCAGCACTTTTCTGTTCCTTTAGTCAAAATTGTTGGGTATTCCTTAAAACCATAGTAAGAGAGACAACAGCGAGGATCTCCTTTGAGAGGCAGATAATAAACTCCACTGTCAAATTAATATGAAAAATTTCCTAAAGGTTATTCTATGCTCCACTTACCAATGTTGTTTGTTAGCATGTCATTAGAAGATACTTTTTACCTTTGAGGTTAGTGGATAACTTCTTTATGGATAGTAGCAAAGACAAAAAAAAAACCTTGCCATTTTTTTTCTTCCTACCCTCACTTAGATCTAGAAAAAATGGGACACCAACATCAGCAGATGGGAACAAAGCATAGTACACAGTATTGCAACTACTTTCTGGAAAAGGCCGATAGAAAAATATGCACCTGTAAGATCTGAGAAAAGAAAAATGTAGGTGAATGTACTGTTACTACTGAAGATCTAATTAACAAAATAATTATGTGGTTTGTGTGCAAACAATGACACAAATCCTGAAAAAAACATATGGAAAAACAAAAGTCAACTTCAGTATGTCAGAGTTTAGTGTTGAGGATGAGAGTTAAAAAAAGTAGAATTTCCATTTCTTTTGAGAAGAGTAAGCATTAAATTTAGTAAGCAGAAACATCACCCTAAGGAGAGCCTGGAAACTTCAAAATGAGTTACAAATCAAACAGAAACCAATACCGTATGTTAGATTTTTTTAAAAGCAGAAGCTGAAAAAAAGAACCCCAGCATCAAAGAAAGGAGAAAAATCCTGATCTTAACCCACGTTTAGATATTTTTGAATGCTCACATTCACAGTTTGCAGGAGCCATCAAAACAGGAAAGTCCTTCTCTCTTTCATCTTGTTTTTTTTCTTAGTTTTTCTTTTTTCTTTCTACAAGGCGTTTACAAGGTTTACATGGAGTTAATAATTTATTGCATGTAGTAATTTTGGATCAAATATATGTTTCTGTATTTGGAAATTCTTACGGGCTTGGAGCCATGCTCACATTTTACCAAAGAGCTTCAGGGAAAGATGCCTGATAAGAGATTTAGATAGTTAAATTATTTCAAGAAAGTGCATGTTAGTCAAAAGATTTGATCTCTGGTGCAATCTACAGTTATAAATATACACATATCTCTATATCCATAAACATATATGAATGAAAATGGGAATTTGGTATTTCTGGCACTAGCTTGGATTCACTTAGGAGATCTCCTTACAGACTTAATTATTGTCTCTAGTGATTTGTCAGCTTTTCAAACCTTTTAATTTAAAGTTTTTTAGGTGCCAGCATCCTTAGTGGCTGAAGTAGCTCTATTACTGACTGGAATGGCGATAGCAGCAGCTCCTACTTTTGTAGGACTGATGTACTGCATCTCTGTGGTTCCTTGAACAAATCCTCCTCTTCTGACCAACAATATTTTCTGACTGCATTTCAGTATTTTCACCTTTGACTGTTCACCCTATTATCTGGAGCAACAGCAACGAAAGAATGCAGTGAACAGGGATGGCAAGGTGGGACCGACTGTTGGAGCAGAAGAGAAGGTAAAGTGCCCAGAGATTGCATGGGACTACCACAGTTGGTGCAACACTGGCAGTGACACACCAGGGGCAACTTTGCAAGGCCAGTTTGAATGATGGCTCCTGGCACATCCTCCATGTCCCCAGTGCCTGGTGCAAATCCCTGACTCTGGGGAAAAAGCAGCCTCACCTGTGGGAGATATGGTCTGGTTGAAACACTGAGTCACCAGCTGGAGGAGCTGTAGGAGAAGGTGAGCAGACTGCACACCATCAAGGGATCAGCATGGGATCAGCGGGTCCTTTGGCAGAACCTGAACCGCACGTCGCATGCAAGGAGGGGCAGGTAGAAGCTGCACCCAAACAAGTGGAGGATGCAGAATGCCAGGAAAGGGAAAGGCAGAAGCTTGCAAGTTTGGTGACAGGAAGAAAGCTCTTTCGCCACTTTGCAGCTGTGTATTTACAGAGTAGATTTAATGCCCTGATAAAAGGTGAGGAGGAACAACTCTTCTCACAGCCTAGGGGGGAGACATCTGAGCTTTGAGTTGGGTTTGGACCAGATAATCTCTAAAAGTCTCCTTTAACCTAAATTGTTGTATGATTCTATTCAACGATTCTATGATATTAGTATCTTCGAAATTTCAGAACTGCAGTCACAAATCAATATCCATGATCATTTGCAGGAAGGCTAGTGTATCCTGTGAGCTGGATTCAACTAACTGTGGTAGAGTCAACATCTCTGGAAGCACTGGGCTTAATGTTTCCGTACTGCGTTGCCCACTTTTCCTCTACCACTTACCACATGCCATCATCCTCAAAACTGAATTCTCCAATCTTATTTTCTGATGTTGCAGGATACATCTCACCACTCCAACAATTGTATTATATTCTGCTCCCATTTTCTGACTGAGAAATATAGACTGGTTGGGTTATTACAGTACTGTGAGTTTGGAGCAATCACAACGCTGCTTCTAATTTCCATTTTTAAATGTTTTGTAAAACACCAGTAATACTTTGCAAATAATGCTCTGAATATTCTTTCATTCTGTGCCTTAGAAGTGGTGAAATTATTGAAATTATCTATCTATCTTATATATCACAGCCTCAATCCCTGATGTTCATTCAGAATCCATGAAGAACATCTAATAAGGAGGAAACATTTCTACCTTTCATTTCACAGCTGCCTGTGGAATGGGACTATTTTTAGAATATTTTAAAGCAATGTGGATATTACATTAAACAGTAACTATGGCCCCATAATCCAAAATTGGGTTTTGTTTATTCCCATACTCCTGATTCCCTGAGAATTCCTTCCTAGGAGGTAAAGTATCTCTGGTCTTTTCCCATCTGATGTTACAACATCAGGTATCTCCAGAGAACTTCTTTGTATTACCAGAAAATGAGAAGGAAAATAAAGCCATCTGGTCTATAGGATTTGGGGTTCACCAGTTGGATTATGAATCATCTGCTCTGGGAATGGCATCAATCCATCTTATTTATATGTCAAATCAATCAACTCTATTTTAAGGAACTGAAACTTCTATTTTGACTTCATTGTTCCTATTTATTCATCTAATGGCTATTATATATGTAATTTGTAACTACTAAAAGATACACTTAGTATATTTTGAATACTTTTTTTTTAAGCCAGCATAACATGAAATGTGTGTACAAATGAGCCACAAATGAAAATGAACAAGAATGTTGTAATGAGTGAAATTATTTTTTTCATTTTGAATTTTCAGTTAAAGTGATACATTTGCACAAAATGTTTTTGTTTCTTGTAAGCTGTATTTTCCAACAGACTACTATTTAATTGTACAATTTCAATCAACTACAGTAATAAAATTTTGAAGATTTATTTTTCTTAACTTTTTCTAAAAATTGAAATATTTGGGGATAATTTTTGCCTGAAATAGACACTTCATATGCCTTCACTGAATACATGTCCCTGCCACTGAAATCAGACCATTTGTATGATAAGCAACATATTTGCATGGAAATGAACAGATTTTTACTTAAAGCAGCACATTTTTGCTAATTCCAATAGCTTTTATCCAAACCCAATTATTTTTCAAAATGAATGTGCTTTAATTTAGATCAAAATGCTTTTTATCACATTCTTCGTTTCACAGTGTGATACATTCAACTAAACTAGCAGGTATTATTTGTAGAAACAAATGAATTTGCACTAAACCCACTGAAACTTAATTTAAATTTATGCAGTTTCTTTTAGCAAATTACATAAATTAAAAAATAAGCTGAATTTTTATATGTCTTAGACTAGAGTTACATTAATGTCATATTCTCAGAAGACATTAGGTAATTTTTAATGACTCCATACTTACTAGTTGTAATAGTCACATTTATAGTGCTCACAAACATACATCTAAGGGTTGGGTGGGAAACAACTATATTATTTCATTCAAAAAAAGCAAAAGAAACAAACGAAAAAATGATTATTTAGTTTTTGTTCTCTTTTCATTGTAGAATTGTAAGTTACCTTGAAATTGTCTACTAAAATAAGCAGGTAATAAACATGGTTCAGTTCACACTGTGGCAGAGAAGGGACTTTTCCAAGCAACTACTTGGCTACTGGGAACAGTGTGAGTGTGTTTTTCCTAAATCATAGACTAATCACATAAGATAATTCAGGCCCAAAGGGTCTCCAGTCCAACTTCCTGCTCAGTGCAATGTCTCCCATGAGCCCTTACCGGGTTGTTTTGGGCTTCGTCCAGTCAGGTTTTGAAAAACCGGCAAGAACCTCTGAGCAACCTGCGCCACTGGCCGACTGTCCCCATAGGGAAAAGGCTCTCCTTATAGGTTCAGTATGCATCTCCAATTTATATTTATGTCCATTATCTTTCGTCCTCCTGCCCTGCACAGCTGAGAAGAGCCCAGCTTCATCTCCTCGATGACCAATGACCTCTGCTTAGTCACTAGTGGGTGCTGTTATGTCTCTCCTGAGGTGTCTGTTCCCAGCTGAACAAACCCAACTCCCGCAGCCTCTCCTCACAGGGCAAGTGCTCCAGCCCCTGCAATTTTGGCTTGATTTTCTACTCTCATTCTCCTAGCTAAGTCTGCAAGAAGCTCACCCACTTTCCATATTGCACAGCTCCAGATGCAAAGCTGGAACACTGAATAGATGTGACTTCTACAAGCAATAGTTTTAAACAAGCCAAAATTATATAAAGAGCTTTCTGGGCAAGAGATGAGGAAGATTTAGAAAAAAAGCCTGTATTTAGTGCCTGGAGGATTTAGATAAATAAAAGCAATGCTTATACACAGCTCATTCAGCTCATTTACTCAGATTCTCTGACTGACGTACAGACTAACATTTGACCACACATGGATAATTCATTATTCAACACAATTATTTTTTTGATTTCTGTGATTGTTTTGACATTGCTGAGTACACACTTGTCTTTCCTCAGCTTTAATATGATCATCTGCTCTTCCTTCCTCTTTCTGACCTCCTCCTTGATCCTATTCAGGGGAATGTGTTCCCCTGACCATTTCTCTTTGCGCTACAGCACAGCAGGATCCTGCTCCTGTCCTCCGCCCTGCAGGTCCGTATCATCTTCCCACCTTCTGCAAATCCTATATCTACTCTGACAATATCTCCTAATTTTCAGATTTTTGACATTTGTGCTCCAGCCAGTCTCACATTACGTTGTCTGCAACACCTCTTTTGTAGTTATATTTGTCACAACTGGTCTGAACCCCTGCTATTATTTTTGCCAGTGATGTTTTTAATCTTCATTTATTTTCCTCTAATGCATTTAGCTGAAGACCAGGAAGGTAATACAGACTCAATCTCTACTCCTTTGCACACCTTTGTAAGATTATTACTAGCATCTCTACTGCTAAGCCAAGGAACTGCCATTGTATGACTTCCTCCTTGTATTTCAAATTATACAGATGTATATTTTGCATCCAAGCATTGTAATCTTTCTATGATTTAGATTTTTTTTGTCAAAAAATTATGCATCCTTAGTCATTATCATTTGTAGTTTTCCTATTTTTGGTCCTGTAAACAGTTGGACTAGATGATCGTTGTAGGTCCCTTCCAACTGAACTATTCTATTCTATTCTATTCTATTCTATTCTATTCTATTCTATTCTATTCTATTCTATTAACACCTTCTAGCTACCTCCTTCAGACTGTGAAAATGAAAATTTGTTCATATTTCTTACCAGTTAGTTATCTGCTGATCACAACTATCTTTCCAACCTGTTCTGGTATCTCATAGGGATATCCCAATTAAAGTGGAAGAGATTACAGAATTACTTAATTTCTGCAGATTTTTAAAATATTTTCATATTAATCTGCTTTTATTAACCAATTCACCAAATGGTAATTCAAATGTAGCTTTCCAAGTTGTTCTGACAATTCCCTGTATGGATATTATAGTGGCAGTGATGATGAACAATATTGTAAACATGTATGGCTACAGTGAAGACATTATTTTTTACAATTATTATCTATGTCTTGATCCTGCAAACACTTCAGCATGGCAGCAGCTTTCCCCAAATGAGTAGTCTGATTGTACTCAAAGGAACTATTCATGTGAGCGATATTTTCAGGTTTCAGTGCCAGAAAGCAATTATAGCATCACCTGACCTCTTGCTTTACACAAGCCAAAGAACTTCACCCAAAGATGTTCTTATCAAACAGATACTTCCTCTATGGGTGAGGAGGGTTAGAATGGTAGGTACCAATGCTACTTGGTTACTTTTACTCCATCTATCCTATTCTCCTCTCTAACCCCTAAAACTTGCGAATTATATCAAATGCTTTGGAGATTATGTGAAACTTGGACTACACCTACCTTAGCATCCTAGTTTGGATCAGAATGCAATTTCAAAGCAAATCTCTTAATTGTTTCAATTTATCTGGATTTGGTTTGCATTGCATAGTGGCCTCAGAGTATACAAACTGGATTTTTTTAAATGAAACTAAATTAGGAGATAAATTCTAGGAGTACACCTGAGGCACTGCAGCCACTAGCTGGTACTCAGTTCACAGGACTGCACTACATCTAGTCCAAAGTAAAACTCCCCAGAATGGCTGTAGTGAAGACACTGGGTCATCAGCACCATCAGTTTTATAGTAGAAGCAATAGCTGCTACTGTTGAACTATACTGCTTGCTACTGAAGAGAGTCTTGCACGACTGTAAAAAAACACGGTACATAAAAAATGTGGTTTTTTCTTATTTATATCAGTTAAGTTTCAGTTTCCAGCTACTAGGTTCTATTAGCTTTTTGGGTTTTGTTTGGTTTTTTTTTTTTAGGTAGAAAGTCCTTCGCTTCTAGCGCCATTGTGTGATATTTGGCATACCCACATTTGTTGAAAAAGGAATTAAAGTCCGCAGTGCACTTTTTATTGCAATTCCTACTTTAAAAAATATTTCTAAATTAGATTGACACTGTCATCTACTGCAGAATGATTTCACTGATGTTATACGATGGCCTTCCCTGATATACTGGAGATCAAGAGTGAATCCTGGAATTATTTTCATATATGGAAAAAGGCAGAAATTGAGGGCAGATTTTCTGGAGTTAAAAGAAAGTTCAGTGATTCACTGTGTTATCTTATTCTCATTTTAGTTCTTTAACATAATCACAAACAGAGTCACTTTATATTTTCAGGAAAACAGGGAGGTAACTAATTTAAGATCAAATATTTCAAAGTTTAAGTATTCTGAAAAAGGAAACTAAGATGTAATACAGATTGACTTCCTTTAAGAATGCTTTTTTACCATTAAAACTCATATAGATAAAACTTTTGTCTGCTTTCAGAAATAGATGCATTTCTCTATCAATAAAACTATTTTAATAAACAACTGCAGTTCAAGGAAGATGTCAATTAATCAGACTTGGGTATACTGTCAAGAGCCATAAGAGATAGATTAGCTGTCTGTGATAAAATTTACAAAAAATAAGAACTTTAATTCATTGCAATTGCTAAAAGCATTTTTAATCCATGGAAGTGTAGGCAGATCTAAGATTTATAGTCATAGATGTGCCAAATGCATGTAGTTCTGTCTGAATTACATTTCACAGGCACTTATCTGTGGTTGTAAGACATATGTCAAAAGGACTGCCAGATAAAAAGTGTCATTGTACCATAGTTTCATCTGTACTTCCTTGTTGAAAATTCATAATAAATGTCAGTAGTGCTAGAGCCTACAGTCACACAGCTTTAATATTCCGAATCATGACCATGAAGACATACTCATGAGAAAAAAAAAAGAAAAAAAAAGATCATGTTTAAAATTCCTTCAGTGCAAGCTAAAATTTTAGAAATAAAAACTTGTCTGCTGAAAATGTCATTAAAGAATATAGATATAGAGTGTAATAAGGAAAGAGAAAAATATAATAAAGTGAGACTTCACCAGAATGAGGAGCAATTTAGTAACTAGGCTTTTACCACACTTGCTCAGAGATTTTCTCCCTCTTTTGTTTTCAATTCCATTCATGAAAACTTATAACTGAAAATGTGTAATAAAGGTTAAAGTTGACATAATCCATGACAGCAACATAATTTTACATAGTGAAGGGAATTGTGTTCACTGGGGAATGAAAGAAAATGGAGAGAACTGTAACATCTGACAAATTTTAACTGGAAACATTTTTGCTAAAGGGCAAGGATTTGAAAAGTACTTGCATTTGGTTAAGAACATCTCCTTTCCTTTGTAATAGATATCCCTGATCAAGGAGAAGTATAATAATCATTGGACTACCTATAAATATCATCTTCTACATTTCCTAACTGTCCTGTATTGAAGGTCTAAGAGAAGAAGCTCTTATTAGTAGAGATTTCTAATGGAGAATTCTAGTTATGTCAAACTGTTTAGCCCCTCCTAAATGCTTTTTATTTTTTGAGGTTGGTTTTATTGTGACAAACTGGAAGAATAACTGGCCATCTTATTGCAATTCACAGTCAAGTTCTGATTTTTCTCTGATTCTAAATCCAAACCAAATGTTCAGATGCTTTCCTTCTCAGTGCAGCATGACAGAACACAAGTGATAGCGTACTCCAAGCCCAAAATATATTCAAGTGATGCTGGCTATACATGCTTTTCTTAGGGTGTATCAGAGGGACCCAACAGATGATAGGACTTTTTATACATTACTTATATGGAAACTGATGATGATGGTCGTGACAATGATGATCCTGAAATACACATATATACCTACATGGAAGTTGGAATAGATGACCTCCTGAGGTCCCTTCCAGCCTTAATTAACTTATGATCCTATAATTACTTTTTTTTTTAAATATGAGAACATACAGAGATACTGTGCCACATCACCAACATCTGATTTCACTAAATGCTTTTTTTAAATTTTTTTTTTTCTTTCCAGAAATGCTCAGGAACTGTGCCTTCCACCTCAAAATAATAATAGTAAAACTCCTTCAAAACCCAAGCACCTTTTCTTCATGACATTTTTGTTTTATTTATCAAGAAGAGCAACATTTATTTAGGTGAACGTCCACAGGTCTGTGCAGTGATTTTGTCACAAAATGTCACAGTAAACAAGTAGATGGAACCTGAGAAATCCTCTTTATTATAGCAGTCTCTGCAGTTTTCATTAATTGAACTAGGATTCCCTTCAGTTACACTACTATGTTTATTGTTTCATGGTTAATTCTAAAGTGTTACACTTCATAAGAAACACTAAAGGGGTGGAGAACATTATGGACAGCAGAGGGATTTATTTTCTTGACAGGATAGCTTATTTTTTTCTTTCATTCAATAGGAATAGCAAAAATATACAAGTCCATTCATTAATATTATGAAAGCATTAAAAAATAGTAGGTAACAACATATTTTTTCCATTTGTATGGCCATTGGATATTTATAGTTAATGGCATAAGATAGAATTCAGTGCTGTTTTCTGTCTATATACTTTTCTCTTATTCCACCTCTTCCCCTCCAGCATACACATACAATATAGTCAGTGTGTTTTCACAGCCACCAGGAGGAAGTGATGGAGACGAAAGCCAAATCATGTTCTCTTTGTGAACTTTTTAAAATATTCTTAATGCAGCAGTGATAGATACCATGAAATCCAGGTGAGGTGAAGCTTTGTACCACCTCCTCCTATCTATCAAGCTCCAAGACTGCTCGCCTGTGCTCCAGCTCTAGGAGAAGTTCATTATCTTGGCCTTCAGTGGCAGGGTTAGACTCCAGACAGCTCTGGTGTAGGCATTGCAACTTTTACTTCTTTGTATGACAGAACTCTGTTTAGTAGTAATCTACTTCTGATTTTCCAGCAACCTGGAAAATCTGATACGTTGTGATTGCATGTATACATACTACTAGTCTAACGTAGGGCATGTTGCACCTATTAGAATCATAGAATCATAGAATCATTAAGGTTGGAAGAGACCTCTAGGATCATCGAGTCCAACCATCAACCCAACACCACCATGCCCACTAAACCATGTCCCTAAGTGCCTCATCTACCCGTCTTTTAAATACTTCCAGGGATGGTGAATTATTATTATTGAATCTGCCAACACTGATGCCATGTGATACCAGAGGTAAGGTGTATCAGAAATTGATACAAAGGATAAATTGTCCTTTAAACCAAAAAAAGGGAAGTTAGTCTATGCAATGAAAATGCACTTGTTGTAGGAGTCAAGATCCTCAGAAAAGGCTATTGTGTAAATTTCAACGAATGCAGGAATTTATGCAGGATGACTGAAGCTTGTTTCTTCAGTCTGGCAACACAAATGGAAGGTTTGGAGGTTTTGGAATCATAGTCTTCGATATAAATAAGTAGATCCTAACAAAAATATTTACAGACGTGGCACCAACAGCATATTTTCATTAATATGCAAAGCACCTTGGCATCAAATATATCAGCGTTGCTATCTAAACGCTTGTACAATTCTCCTGCTTGCGGATGACTGACAAGACCAGTTCCAGTTTCCAATGAAATCAATGACAGGTCTCCTGCTAGCTTCAGTGGGATATGGACAATGTCCACAGTGCATCATGTCATGCAACTTCCTATTTTGTTAAGTTAAAATATGTGACTTCTAAAAATGCAAGCTGCAGCAAAGTCTCCATCTTGGTCTCTCTAAAAATGTTAAAATATACCTTTAGGCACATCACAGATAAACTAAGTAAAATCCTAGCTCTTGGTTTCACATGATAAAAACTACTGATAAATACTACTGATACTCATGCTCAGATCTGATTGTGAAACAAAAGTAAATTACAAGGAGCTCTGTAGCTGCCTAGGCAGCACTGAATTCTTACTTGCAACATCTGTAAAAAAAAAATTATTGTTGGCTCTGCAGAATACAGGAAAATACATAAAAGAGATAACTTTCTCGTGAGAATTCAGAGAAAATACTACTACAAAATGCACAAAAGACAAAGGTTTATAAGGGTAAAGAACTGTATTAGAGGATAAAAGACTTCCTGAGCTTCTAAAATGCACAACTAGTTGCACTGCATCTGTGCATGTGGAAAAGATTTTTGTTTTCATTTATAAGGTACCTGTGTTACTATCAAGTAGCTGTAATTATGATATTACAGCTAAATTTGTCCTTAAAAATATTATCAGGGATGAGGAAACTCTGCTCTTTCGTGTCTTTTATGTGCTCACCCACTCAGTGGATATACCTTGCGAATTTGTAATAATGTATAAGTTATTACTGATGTATTCTGTAGCACCAAGAAACAGTTAAGGTAACAGATCCTGTAGGATTTCCATGGTTATGGTATAAAAGTAAGACTTGTTTAGGGGTAGATTAATTAATTCAAATCTATGTCATAAATCAGAAAAAACTTTTCTCAGTGTTGTTAGTTTTGCTCTCAAATACAGATGGTTGAAAAATTCTCAGTGGAACAGCTTTGTCTCCAAATGTAGTTTTGTTAAAAATGAAATTGAATAATGTTGATTTTGATAAAATTTTCATCTGGGGAAAAGTTAAAAAGAAACATTTAAGCTTTACTGGTTTGTTTTTAAAATACTGAACAACTTTTGTATGTTAACAGTTACATTTAATTTTTATTGTTTTGCTGCATTTCAACCTTTACAGCAATGTATTACTTTTTTGGTGATTGTACGTATACAATATTATACAGATTACATAAATACCAGAATGTGCTCTGATACTAAACCGGAATACTTGACTTTATTGAAAGACAAAAAAATCAAAAGTTCTATGTTTCAAAGACATTGTGGAAAAACCTGCCTTTCATTTTGGTGAAGTACTTTATCTCATATCAAAATGTCACATTTTTCCATGAAATTAAAATTCCAAACATCACTAATCTTGGTAGAGCTTCCAGAAAACTCATTATATGACTGAGTTCACAGCATGACTTCTGTGATTCTTTTAAATGTAAAAAAATGTAAAGGATTTGACAAAGTGACACATCGTGTTGCTCTTGAACAAAGTGACATGCTCTTAAGATATTAATAAGTGAGATTACATGCATACTGAAGAAAAGCATAAGCATATGAGGAAGGATAAGGACCCAAGGAAAACACCATCACCAGTGGCTTAAAATAACTGGCCAAGAGGATGCTTGTTTTAAGCAATTCTTGGAGCTTTTTCCCTTCTTAAGGAAGACAAATACATTGGCTTAGAAAATGGAGGTGAACTAGTAGGTAACAGCAGCGTAACTTACTAGTCATAGTACTGCTTTTGCATTGCCCCCTGCATTACAAATCACAAATCCCCAGTCACTGTTTCAGAGAAATTTTAAAAGCCTCCTACAATTAGGTTACATATGGGAGAAAATCCATATTCATGAATGCCTACCAGCTCTGGGGTGTGAACCAAAGCAGAGTTCGTGGAGATGATAAGGAGATTCAGTTCAAAAGTGCACTCTTGATTTGAATGAAAATGCTGCTGTAGGCACATCCCCTGCCACTGGGTTAGATACAATCCACACAGAGAAAGCTCAGCAATAATTTGCTAAGAAGTTAAAGGTATGGCCATGTTTTTTGTCTCTCAGCATCTGAGTAGCTTATAGAAAAGGTGAGTTAAACCTAGATGCTACCAGAAGAAAAAACATCAGCTTTTCTGCATATGTAAGAAATCTTACGAAAATCTTTCTATACTTCTCTCTGCTTGCTGAATCATTTACTGATGAAATAAATGTTTCTGAGAGCAAAACAATGGAATTGAGCATGGTGAGATAAGGCACAGCAATGACAGAATATCTATCAGCAATTGACGGAGCACTGAAGTGGCTGAATTCCCACAATTCTGGGACTTTAGGAAGAGCCATGAGGTGCATCCATCATACACCACACTGAGATGAGCATTTGCTCAATTTCTTGTGGTATCTACACCAGATAGGTTTGGCATAAAGAAAAGTTTTAGGTCTATATACAGCAGGTATATAAAATATTTACAAGCTCGGTTGTGTTAAATAACAAATAATTAGCAGTATCCATTTTCCTCATCTTCCAGATCTTAATCTTTTTTGTTGTTTTTATGCTGCCCGACTTAGTAAGACTTCAACAGTCCAGATGATAATTTAGTGTATATCTTTTTTCCAACTGTATTAACAGTTAGTGGAAAGTTGCTGATCATTCACTGAAAATTTGTATCACAGGAGATGGGTAGTTAAATCTTGATTTTTTTCTACTCTGAAAAGAATGCATATTAACATTTTTAAACATGCACATTAATTCAAGCATGTTATACAAATATCTTTCTCCAAGGCTGCACCATCTGCCAAAGACAACCACAACTTTTATTTTTTTATTATAGATATATATGCATACATGTAAGTAACAAAAATATGTAACTATATACATATACATGTTTCAGAGATTGCTCAATTGCCATAAAGAAGGAAGGATTTTCAAGAAAGTTTAGGGGAAACTTAAAACAGATCTCTTCAGTTTATTGATGTGTTACTGGAGATGCTGTTCAGAATGTGAATTATTCATAACCCAGAACTGTCAGAAGTTAACTTTAAATACCTGAGGGGATATCTAGTCAAAGCAGATAGTTTTGGGGTGTTTGCATTTCAGCATGACATTACCAAGAATCATATTTTTTAACGGTAAGTTGCCTATGATGCTAAATTTTGTGTGGAAGAATATGGAAATGTTTTTGATAAAGAAAACGTTTGACTAGAATAAGAGGGGAAAAGTAGTGCTTCTGTCACTTTCACAGATAAAAGATCATGAAGACAGACGTAGAAAGGGAATTTTTGGTTGAGACTTCATAGTTAGATAGGCAGGATGATATATCAAAAGGTTATTATACCATTCTAACATTAATATCGATATACAGTGATATGCAAATCCCAGATAATCCTACTATGGTCAACTATTTCATTACTCTTGGAATTGAAAATTTCATTATTTGTTTCCTGAAAAATACTTATTAATTATGAAAAAAAAACCCAAACTTTGTGATGAGGCATTAATAAATTGCCTTGAAAAATGAATTTTAGAAAAACTAACTGTCCAAGAAGCATATTTTTATGATTTTATTGATAATATGGTGTTTTCTTGGTTCAGAATGTTTTTTGTTTCAAAACTCATGTTTAGTAAAGCACATTCTAAAAGATTAAGCTATATTATTTTCCATTAAAGTTGAACAAAAAATAAAATGTATTGAAATTCTGATCATTTAACCTCTGTTTTATTTTTCTTCATGTCTTTTGTTATGACTAATCATTTCAGGTTGGCACTCAAATGGTTTCTTTAATCCTCAACATTTTCAGAGGATAAGCATTACTTTTCCCTAGTTCAATACAGATTTTAACTTTATAGGGACCATCACCTCAAAGGATAAATTACAGTGGAGTGAGATTAACATACAGCAAAGCTTTTCTCCCAGAGGCATTACAATGTAAACTTCTATGGTAGAAAGAGGTAAAAGACAAAAAGAATGGTCTGTTTTGCAGATGATGAAGGCATCGCAGGGGAAGGAAGTTTTAGACACTTTTTAAAAAGAAGGAGAGAAGGATGCCTGGGGTATTTAATATGCAGAGTGTTGCAAGTCTGCCCTCTGAGGATGGCAGTGTGCATTCAGTACAGAAATGAGAGAATCAAGTCAAGGTAGTGATGGATTAGGAAAGACACAATGGAAATCCTTGCCTCCCCTACCAAAGTCTCCTGATGAGGCCTAAAACGGAATGGTCTAGTCAGGAGTTCAGCTCAATGCCAGTTAATTCCTAATCTTAATATCCATGCTTGCACTTCCTAATCATTCCAATTTCTGTTTAAGAAGACTACACGGTAAAAATGTCTCATGCTACCTACTTCTTTGAGCTTATTTGTCCATGGGTATCTAAGGATTGTGAAAATTTCTGTCTTTTTGGTGAAAAAGCTTCCCTTCCTTCTCAATTTGTATAACCAACAGCTTTGCTTTATTCAGGTCAATAGAGTTATTCTAATATACATCAATGAGTATTTATGTCTAAAAATCTTTTAACAAGCACTTCACACAAGTAATGTGGATATTCATCTCACCTAACTGCATACATCTAACCTTATTCATCTATATCTATGCAGGTCACCCTAGGCTCCCGTTATAGAGAAGAGAAAAAACCAGTCACTTTTAGGAAACAATTAATCTAATTTGGTTTTAGTATCTACCTTAAGGTGAGATTGATGATGCTGTAGAAATACATATAAGGGAGGTCTAGGGTGACTAGATCAGATGAAGACATCCACATTGTACATGTCTTAATTTGTTAGATTTTTTCCTCTAGATATATTGCTATATAATAGAAATGTTTTATATTCATATAGCAAGAAATTTATTGGGTCTTTGTAGAAGACAAAAATACACAGTTTATCTCTTTCTTAGAAGTGTTAGACAAAACAGAAGTGCTACAGTGAGAACTCAATGCCACTTTGAAACAAAGAAGACCAACCAGTTTTGAGTCCATGTGTTTATCACTTGAGCTTTATACTTTGATCTCATGCAATAAAGGGCCAGAATTAAATGACCTTTTAATTCAGGACTTGTCTTTCCCTCAGTTTTCTATTGCTTTATCATCACAGGTAGCATTTGTAAATGTAATGCACATGGATTCTGTTGTGCTAAACCTTAGAAAGACTGCTATTTTCTTATATGGTATTGAAAAAAGAACATATTTAGGTTTTATATTGCTTACTTCTTATGCAGAAGTTCTCTCCCAGATCTCAGTGTTTGTGCCAGGTGTAACCAAAATCTACTATTTTTACCGCCCACTCCCTTTGCTAGAGAAGAGTCTATGCTTTGTTCCAGAACCTGTTCCTTAAGGAAGATTGCTTCTGTGGAAAAAAAAAAAAAAAGCTTTTTCTGCCTAGAGATGGTGCAGAAGTAAACCTACGATCCTGTTTCTGACTACAATAGGTTGTGTTCTGTTATCATTTACAACAGTGTAAAGCCTGAGCTATCT
>NW_008824231.1:4748462-4758356 GCF_000699105.1 Pygoscelis adeliae | reverse complement strand
TGAAAAGAAAAAAAAAAGAAAAAAGGAACGATTTCATCCTTCTGAGGCACAGATGGAATATACAGCTATATCTGTACTGTTTTGTGTAGCCATGCCTCTGTTTGGGCTCAAGTTCACCAAAGTGGTCTGGGTCAGTCACATTCATGCCATAAGCATAAGCATTAGCATCTTTCCTTTATCAGTTGTGTTATACCTTGCTTCAAAACACCAATTACCCAGTAGTAACACACAAATTCTTACTTCACCACAACAGAATTTTAACACATATTTTATCTGAATAATTTCCTCCATTATCCCACCTCTGGAAGAGATATTTTATGTATCCTACGCCCGTGTGAACTCTGAACAGGCCAAGCATGTTGCTTTTGAGTCTAATAAAGGTCTGTGATTGTAAGATCTGATACAGATGCACCAGCAGGAGATGACCAGCAATTCCTTGGCCTTGGTATAGGGGATCAAGGACTTTATTTGCTCCTTCAAACAGACCATGGTGGAAAGAAAGGCAGCCATGACTGTGCCTTTCATATTGACCATGAAGTTGCAAAGCAGAAAAGGAGTCTGTAACTAGAAAGGACTAGTGCTCTATCATAACATTGGCCTGAGGGACCATCATGACTTTTTCTGTGGCCACCAGTGTTTTCCTTGTCTCAAAGAATTACTGAAGCTGCAGATGTCATGTGCCTGTCCTGGGCCAATGCTTGAGTGGGATTCATAAAATCATAGAATGGTTTGGGTTGGAAGGGACCTTAAAGATCATCTAGTTCCAACCACCCTGCCCTAGGGGGGTAGGAACCATCTTACCTAGTTTTACACAACTAAAAGCTTCCAGTCTAAACTTGTTCCTTATGTTTCTTCTCTAATTAATGGAAAGGAAGAGGCAACATCCAAAAATAAACTCTCAGAACTTGAGGCCTTGAGGTAACATGGGAGAAATGGTATTGAGATGCTTTAAGACCATTTTCCTTTTTTTATTGCCTGGCTCAACATCACACTGATGGCTTTTCCTCCATTTTTTCTGCACTAACCATGCCTGTTGGTTTACTTGATATTCAAGTCACAGTGTGAGCCCCCACAATGTGGACAGGGTGGATGAACTTTAGCCTGAGCTAATACGAGATTTTAAACTTATTCTTTGGAGTTCTAAGAATCTGTTATTTACTTATTCAAGCCTGAATCGACCATTGTGTTTTAAGAGATTAATATTATCAGTGAAAAATTTTAGTAACTAGAATACATTCAAATGCAGTAATGGCGATTTAAGCCATCACTCCTGATTCATATATGACATCAGCTAATTGATTCTGAAATAACCATGACATTGTGGTAAGAAGAATCTATACTACTGGTTCAAGTTATGAACTGTCAACTGAATATTAACCAAGGTAAAAGATGTTCCTTTCTACTGTGTCCTATATGCAGTCCATATTGCTGCTCCCAGTGCTATTGTTTCTGAAACATTAGACAAAAGTACAGGTAAAATGATGATTTTATTATCATAATAAATTATTTATTATGATATATATTTATCATAATAAATAAGCGTAAATCAGTCATTTACAGTTCTGTTAGAAACTCTACTAGTGTCTCCTCCAAGACCTTTCTACCTATTACAGATTAATGATCTGCCTTATACCTTCTTATTTCAATTTAACTCTCATTATTTATGCCCATTGGAACAATTAATTAGACTGGGTTTGTGCTGACCAGCCAAACACAAAATTCCACTCTTAGTTTGGACTGGTGCTAGATAATACTTATAAATATTTCTCCCTGAGATGTGTAACAAAGATTGTCAGACTTTATAATTCATCACTGAATGGATGAACTTACTGGTGTAATTCAAAGAAGTCTACAAAGGCAGCATTTTCAGATTTGTTTGACTTTATTGTAAGAATGAAATTAAATGATAAAAAGCATCAAAAGGATCATTTTTCAGAAGTATACAGTAACAGTAAATAATAGATTACAAGAGAGTACATTGTTGCTATTGACTGGCTTTGATTGTCACCTTTGTAAGTTCATGCACTAAGAAAACAATTATTTTGCAGAATTCTTACTGGAGCAATAGTACACTGAAAGCATAATTGAAGTTATACCATCATCTTATTGCTCCACAACATTGAATCCCATCCCATCACAGCATACCCTTATGTGTGCCATATCTAAATAGTGATAAAATATTAAAGATTGTATTACCGTTCCAGTTCCTAGTATAAAAATAAATAAATAATAATTACATACCATAAATGAAATCTGACAGGTCAAAATCTGTATGTATTACTTCCATACAAAGTAATTTAATTTCTCTGCAGTCATATGCATGAATTTTGGTAGTGGATTTAGCAGTAGTAAGGGACTTTAACAAGAAAGAGTTTCTAATTTGTTTTTCTTTTATTCGATTAATCCAATTTTGTTTATATTATATTATAAATTTCTTCAGAAGTGCCTTTATCTAGCTGCTCTTTCTTAGTCATTAAATACAGATGTGGATAATTTTGCTGACTAATTGTCAGTGAAATTTATTTTAACTGTCTTCAGTAGAGCTTTGTTGGTTTTCATCGAATAAAGACCTGCCCATAAAATGAGACAGTTGCATTGTAACACAAAGAAGTACTTATCTTGAGCCAGTAACTTAAAATAATTTTTAAAGCAATCTGGTGTCCTAACACTGTAAAACCAAATCTGATCATTGGTCTAATAGCAGCATTTTATATCAGAGTAACTTGGTCCACTGTATCTCTTCTGTGATAGATAAACAGAGGTTCACTGATAATCCTTACATGATCAAAATTTACCATGAGTCCAAGACATGATTTCAAAATAGTATTTTTTATTAGCATGGACTGGATATAAAATATGTCAGTTGAGAAGAGTTTGAATTCAAAAGGTTGGATAAAAAGACAGAATAGAGATCATTAGGACAGAACTATCTGAGAAACAGAAAATACCACAAATGAGCACAATAGTCTGAGGTTTCAATGAAAGGTCAAAGCCAGGAGGCATCAGTCACTTAGATACTTTCAAAGAATATAATAAAAGAGTGGCCTGGAAAAACAGAACCTAGTCTGACATGCATAAGCCTAAAAAATATCCTGTTTTGGAAAAAAATGAATAAAAGTTAAACACATTGAATTCTCAAATCCCAGATCCTGAACAGGACAAAATAAAAACTTTCAAATACGCATTAGCATTTCAGATGTACTCCTTTTTCAAACCTCTTTCGTAAAATTAGCTTACCTATGAAACAAATCAACAAAATCTTTTCACATTTATCTTTTAATATACTGGTGACATTATGCTGCTAAATGCACGCTAGCTGTTCTTTTAAATGGGATTAAGGATTGCTCAAAAGAGAAGTTTTATTTTAATTTGAAAGTGATTCATATGACCTTGTTGCACAAGATTTCTCACAGAACATATTTTTGGAAAAAATTACTGTTGCATTTTGCTGTGTACTCAATCAGGAAAATCACATCACATGTTTAATATATGTCAACAAACATTTATTTATTTTAGGAATACTTCAAGGTTGTTTTTTTTTCCATGGTCTTGCACCATTCACTTCTGTTGAAAATGAGGATAAACAAGACCTTGGGATATATGTCCTTCTACACATAGATGATTAGGAGTCTAAATTCCATTTTCAAGAATGAAAAGAGACTTTTACAGATTAGTGTAAGGTAACAAATAATTGCACCTCAGCTACTCAGTGTTACCTTCCATGTGCCTTTCCTTGTCCTACAGCATCCCACAGAATACGTGATGTAATGTGACATAGCTTACCTTAATAAAAGAGCAATGACACTGAGCTTTTAATGGGCAATACTAATCACATTTCCATGGAAACTTACTGTGGAACATATGATGTATAATGACTACTTACTGTCTGGTAACTACTGATTTGTCAAAACTCTTAGGTTCCTAAATGCCTGTTCCCACAGCCTTTCTAAAGGACCTACAGTAAAATTTGTAAATGCAAGGCTAGATTTTTTTTTTTTTTAAACAGATCAGGAAGTTAAAAGCCTGGCTTCTCCTTACTTTAATGGAAGTATGACAAAGCGATTGCAACAAAGGGAAATCAAAGCAACAGACTCCAACTAATCATTAATGCACCAAGGGGCTGTTGGGAGTGCTCTTAAACCAATAAGAAACAACCCTTTTGTTATTGTAGATTAGATGTGAATGTAGTATTAGGTTTAAAGAGTTTGGGATACTGCTATGTCAAACAGGTGTAGAGGGGGATGGAAAGAAATACATTCTGGAGATGGGTAAGTACACACAAGAGCTTGTCTCCTGTAGGAAACTATCACTGGATTTTAAAAAACTTAGGAGAAACAGTCCAAAAGGCCTTAGGTGTTTGACACACACAATATAGATGCATCCATTTTGAATAATAATCAAGACTCATGTTCTGAACCCTGCTCTGGATTCTGATTCTCCTGTCCTGGTACCATGCAGTTCTTCCAGCTACTGAACCTCAGCTTGAAGAAACAAAGCTATGCATGTGATAAGTGAGTATTTCTACAAATTTGTTTAGGATCCTATTAACATCTTTACTGACTTGGTAAATCTGGCCCTTAGAAACCTTTGTCCCACAGAAACTCATTTAACTGTTTCAGCTGGCTTGTTGTAACTGGGGTTGATAGTTGCGATATATAGGGCCTGAGCTAAATAGCCTCTGATGATACCTGCATTCAAGGGTCTAAATAACAGCTCTTTGTTGAGGGGAACAAAGACAAGTATCTTTACCTTTTGAACTTCAAGCATTCAGACATGTAAATTACTTCTTGGGGAAAACAAACAAACAAACAAAAAATCCTCCTGAAAAGGATGTGTCCATATTCACTTTTACACTAGTTTATCTCTGAGATAGTGTTTTGGTCTGGTTTATTAGCAAGCTTGTGCATCTCTAACAAGGAAAGGCTTTAGCACAGTATATCTTTTGTATTCTTTCTGCATGTTGCAAGTGAACACAGCAGATGCAATGGACTGAATTATCTGTGTTTTGAACGTAAAAAAATACGCTATAAAGCCCATTGAAAGGATGACAGGCAACAGGCACAACTTGAAACACAACAAATTCCATTTAAACCTGAAAACCAACCTTTATTACTGAGATGGTGGTCAAACACTGAAATAGGTTCTCCAGAGGGGCTGTGGAGTCTTCATCCTTGGAGATACTCAAAACCTGACTGGACACAGCCTGAGCAGCCTGCTGTAGGTGACCCTGCTCTGAGCAGGAAGCTGGACCAGACAATCTCCAGGAACGCCTTCCCAGCTTAGCCGCTTTGTGATTCTGTGGTTCTGTGAAGTAGTCACACATAATCTTACCTTAGCTTCTTCCTGCCTCAGTGCAGCAGCATATAGTTTGACCTTGATAGGAGTACAGCATGCATGAAATTTTGAAGGACAAGGAGCTGGTGGAAGAGATGAACTGTTTTTCTGGAAAATCTCTAGGATAAACCAGTCAAGCACACTGAAAGCAACATATGAGAAAACTAAGCAGTGCTGTGTGGAAGTGCATGTAAATTACAAAGGCAACATCCCAAACATTTGCACACATGCTGTCAACGTTTGGCAATTCAGAGGCACCTTTAAATGTAATTCTGTCATGGAAAGTTCAGTAATGAAGACTAGTCTTTTGGAACGGAAGACTCCAGTAAGCACTAGAAAGTAACACTGCATAAAGAGATGGACAAATCCTATGAAGTCTGATGTGGCATTCTAAAATGTTTAAAGAAAGCACTTGCACTTCTTCACAAAAGGGAAAGTATACTCTGTATCCATTACAGTTTTCATGTTCAAATACAAGAGGTGCTTGCAAGTGATTTCAAGAAATTCCAAAATAAATAATCAGTGAGGATTCTTACCACATTGCAACACAGAATGAAAGTAGAATTGGAAATGGAAAGAAAATCCTGAACAAATCAACTCAGTGAATATTGAGAAATGTAAAAAGGGAGCCATCATCAATGAGAGCAATGCAACTGCATCTAACCGAAGCACGACACAAGAAAATATTAAAATGGAAAGTGTTTTAAAGCCAGTAGGTCTTTAAATCCTAATACTGAAACTGAAAGGTGAAAATCTGAGGGCAGCAAGAGCTCCAACTCTGAAATTGAAACTGAAAAGAGACAACCCAGAGGCAACATTCATTCAAACCCTGCTGATTAGTCTGAAAGAATAGAGCCTGAGGACAAAAAAACATTCAGACCCTGGCAGTAAATTTGAAAGGAGAGAGCTTTAGGGCAGGAATTGCTCAGGCCTTAACAACGAGCTGGGATGAACAGATCTTCAGGACAGCCCCCACTCAGGACCTGGGACTGGAAAGGTAAGGAGTTAGCAAGGGACTGTGTGCATCCTACAGCCTCTGATAATGAGCCTCACTGAACCTCTGTTATATTCTAGCCATTACCAAATACTGAATTTAAATGAATGCATTGCACTGCATACTAAACAGTCTGGAATTAGAATGGGAATTAGGGAAAAAACAGGAGACGTAACACAGCTAGTCCAAGAATGATGCTACAGCCTTCAGTGTGCAAATCCAAGCTATCACTTTACATTAACAAAACTGACTGGTCAAAGAGCTTGCCTAATGTGAGATATGTCTAATCAAATGACCTTTCCTCAGGATATTCAAAATCTGCAATGAAACTTAACAAAAGTGACTTTCTCTACATGATAGATAGGATATATCACTGCATTTGCTTTGTATTGTCTTACTAGTATATATTATGGAGTGATTGATGTTCTTTAATTTTAAGGAAAAAATGGAATAAAATATTTTCCAGTTAAGAGGGAAAGATGAAAAAGAGTTTTGTAAAGCTGTAGTTTTGCAAAGGGAAAAATTATTTCTTAGTAAATCTTTGCAAGTGCTCTTCCTTTCTAAGAAGTAATGCACTTCGAAACCTATAAATGAAGCCTTCAGGAGCATACCCAGACTGCCTAAGTTAGATATCCTGGTATCTAAAAGAGAGATGTTTCTTCCCCATTGCGCAATCCTGATGTCCTAAATCAGGATCCTAAAATTCATACATAAGGCAGTTAAGTGAAAGAAGCACCCCAGAGGTCTCCAGAGGACAGCTCAGAACCCCGACAGTGGTCAACTGCTCTGAAGACTCAGTTTAAGAAAGGAGATTTTGGAGTTGTTTTCCCTGGAAGTCCTCTGTGTTCAGCCAATTAGCATCTAATGTCATAAACACCCACTGATAGCTACTGATAACCAAAGCATAAGCTCTGGAATAAACCTAAAGAACTGCAGAATTGAATGATATCTCTTTAAATGCATAATTACTTTCACTGCATGTATCCTTCTATTACATACTGAATCAGATTTCATTTTCTGTTGTTTTTTTTTTCCTTTCTTAAAAAATACCTTCAATTAAAAGGTTGTCCACTTTTCAGAGGCCAACTGCAACTAGTTTTAAGCTATACAGGGGTTTGTCATAATATTTCAATCATTTCAAACATATGCTGAGTGTGCTATTTCTTCATAGGAAATAATAAGCTTTCAAACCTTTATTCTCATCATCCTCAAACTATTTTAGGTTTTAATTTAGAAATGGGATGACTTGTAGATTCTTCCAATGTCTACAGATTCTCTTTCCTCCTTTAATGAGGTAGCAGTTGACGCCTCTTATTGGGAATGTCTGACTGTTTTGCTTCACAGCAATTCTTACACATTCAAGAATTATGGAAGTAATCACACTCTGAAGGAATATGTCCCACTACAGCTAGTGATATGGTTCTCAGATTTCCAATTTACATGTTTTAAATTAATGACTGTTTATTCTGCTGTATAATGAAAAGGGTAGTTATCACTGGAGCTAATTCACTACATAGTACTTTATTTCTGAGATTCACAGTCTTTCCATGTACAGGACACAAAGTAAGCAATTACAATAAGCATGTATCTGTCAAGATATGAGGAAACATTTAGATTACCTAAACCAGTCTTCAAAAAGACACTTATCACCATGTCGTTTAAAAGACTTCAAAAGAATATATGTGTCATCTGAAACTAATTAGAAAAAAAATAAACCGGGAGAAACTGAGGAAAGGAGTTTTAAGCACCAACAGTCTAAATTTTAATATAGTATGGATTTAATTCATTAGTAGTTTCATTTATAACATTTGCTCAGCACTGCCTTCAGCATTTAAGGGAAGATCAGACTGAATGATGTTGCCTGCTCTCCAACATAGCACTCAATAAATATCCTTGAACACACATTTCATCACTTTTACTTCTTAGTATATGAAAAATTTGAGTATCTTTATCCCTCAGAAAAGTTAGTATCTGTTCTTTGGTCTTTGGAGTCTTACCAGGTTAGTGGTAAGCAGAACAGCCAATGCAAATAACCTACCAGAGGAAGAAAATCCATCTAGAAAGGGAACTATCATCTACTTGGCGATTTTTCCAGCTTGCAGTGCTGTCTCTGATTTAAGGGGAGGGGGATAACAGGGACTGTTCAGACACACTGAGCTAAGCATTTGAAATATAAAAAGATTCCCAGCTGAAGATGGCTATAATTGCCTAGCAGATACACAGCTACTACTTTAAATGACAAAAGTGAAATATGGACAAAGAAGAAACTTCCCTCAAATGCTACCTGCTTTGTTGTTTTATTTTTATCATCATTTGCAATGATTAAAAATACATAAATACTACAGCTAGAGTATAGGATGAGGTATTAGAGCTTTTAGAGGGAAACTACTACTATTGAACAACTGGTAGTATTCATTTAATTCGTGTGTGTATGGTTGCAATGCTGAAAGAGCAACACAAGTGGAGAGCATTGTCCACAGGTGAAGAGCTGTGAATTACAAAATGTTGGTCTTTCTCAAAATTTTTGGTAGTGTTCACCTTTACAGTACTTAGGTCCTTAGTTGAAGTCAGTGGAGTTGGGCTTTGCTGCACAGTTTGGAACGGAAGAACAAGAAGGATTTTAATATTGTTAGGAGGCTTTTTGCAGAGTGTATATGTATTTTCATATGGATTTCCTTAATTGCTTCTCTTAATTACTGTTCTCAATTTAAATTAAGTTAGACTCCAGAACTCAGTGTTTTATCAGGAAAAAGAAATGAATTAATTAATTCCTAAGTGTACATGTATTTCTCTCTTACAGCATTCTGTACTACTGAACTTGCAGAAATATTTATCTATTAAGATAACTTTTGTTAAATATTTCTAAGTATGATCATTTTTATATGTTTGGTGTAAGTAATGTGATCATCTCTTTTCCTCTTCTTAAAGGCAAATAATTAATGTGCTATATAAAGTGAACATTTTGAAAGGCAGATTATACTGCAGTCTTAAAACTCTCAGTAACTAAAAAGCCACTGGTACATTATGGAAATATTGAAAATAGCTGATTATTATATAACAAAGGAAAAGATGTTTTTGAGTATGAGCAACTTCATGCTCTCTCTCTTATAAAAGAGTTCGATCTAATAAAAGACTTCAAAGCTTTAGCATTACTGAGAAATGTTATGCTTACTGCTTTAGTCAACAAAACAAAATAATAAAAGAATGCTCAAATCCTTTACTGTGATGTAAAATATTTTCAAGAGACAATAGCATATTTTTCAGTTCAAAGTCTGAGAAAATATAATTGAAATTGTGATTTATTGAAGTCTTTGAAGAAATAAGAGATGTTCTAAAGTTGCACAACTAATGTCCAGTGGCCAACACGATGATAGATTAAACATCAATATGAAATTCTGAATCAAGGAATCACAGTAGTGGAAGACTTAATCAGGATGTTGTCTCAGACACTGAATTAGGGTTTTGGCCAAATATCAGACCCATAGTCATGATTCTGAAATTCAGCTTGTCTAACTAAATACATTTGACTTCAACAGAAATTACATATGTGGAACTTGTGGGCACCA
>NW_008824231.1:4747670-4748045 GCF_000699105.1 Pygoscelis adeliae | reverse complement strand
AGGAACTCCAGCCAGTAAGACAGCTTCATCGGGGGCCCAACTTAAATGCCTCTATGCAAATGCACGTAGCATGGGGAATAAACAAGAGGAGTTAGAGACGTGCGCATGCCTGCAGGGCTACGACGTTATTGGCATCACGGAGACGTGGTGGGATGGCTCCTATGATTGGAGTGTTGGGATGGAGGGATACAGGCTCTTTAGGAAGGACAGGCAGGGGAGACGAGGAGGGGGTGTCGCCCTCTATGTCAATGACCAGCTGGAGTGCAGGGAGCTCTGCCTGGGGATGGAAGAGGAGCCAACTGAGAACTTATGGGTCAGGATTAAAGGGAGGGCAGGGACAGGTGACATTACGGTGGGGGTCTGCTACAGGCCACC
>NW_008824231.1:4723215-4745638 GCF_000699105.1 Pygoscelis adeliae | reverse complement strand
CAGCTTATCAGTACTTAAAGGGGGCTTATAAAAAAGATGGCAGCAAACATTTTAGCAGGGCCTGTTGCAACAGGACAAGGGGGAATGGCTTTAAACTAAAGCGGGGTAGATTTAGACTAGATATAAGGAAGAAATTCTTTACTGTGAGGGTGGTGAAACACCGGCACAGGTTGCCCAGAGAGGTGGTGGATGCCCCATCCCTGGAAACATTCCAGGTCAGGTTGGATGGGGCTCTGAGCAACCTGATCTAGTTGAAGATGTCCCTTCTCATTGCAGGGGGGTTGGACTAGATGACCTTTAGAGGTCCCTTCCAACCCAAACCATTCTATGATTCTATGATTGTATCTCATCTCAGCATCCGGTCCTTGTTGTAGTTTAGGTCATGTTCCATTCAGTCTATGAACCAGTATAAACCGTTTGACATCTTAGGAAGTACAGGCTGCAGCTGAGCATTCACTGTAAAACCTTTAGGGCAAAATGAAAGACTTGAAGAGAGTTATTCTGAAAATGAATTTACATGCATGATTTTTTTATGCTTCTAAATTAAAGATATGCTAGTTCATTCCTACGTTATTCATGAGCCTGCCATTGTAAACAAAAATGAGTATGTTTTTATATGTATATTAAAACAGTGTGCATATAAATATATACACACAGAGACTTATTCAACCTGTACATAACTTCTTCCTAAATACACCTTTTAAAAAATCTAAATCTAAATTTTTAAATACAATGCTAATTTAGTTCTATTGTATATGACAAATAAATTGGGAACTAAGAGCTGTTATTTGAAGACTTAAAGATGGTATTTTGTTTTCCTTAATTTTTTTATTTACACTTAAGTAATAAATCGCTGGGTAGTTATTAATAAACCTAAAGAAAATATTTTTAAAGTAAAAAAATATTTTCACTTCATTTAATAAGATATGAAATCTTTCATTTGGCTTTTGTTTGCTTATGGGGGTACTTTCTCTGCAAACATTTCCGAACACATGAGATTTCATTTAGGAAGATTTACAGTGTTGAAGTATTCACTTGAAAATGTTAAATACAAAATCAAATACAATAGGACAGGAAAAAAGAAGAAAAAGCCATATAGGTTTTTTGAACAGGTCATTTTTCAAATAGGGAATTCAACCCTTTAGAGTCAACACAGAAATCCATGTAATAAAATTTCAAAACAAATATAGGGCACAACATATTGGAAAAGTTTTACCCCCTTTAACAAGAACATTCTCTTCTTATGTTAAAGACTTCTCTGCTGGTTTTGAGAAGATAGATCTGTACACAAAACACTGTGCTGCCTCGAGAAACAAAGCAACACTTGACATGAATTCATTAATAGAAAGCAGCATTAGTGCCAACGTTCACAATGCAGCACATGCTAACATTCAGCATTAATATCTTGAATGAAAGCCTAATGAACTCATTGGGAGTGTTTCCACTGAGTTCAGTGAGCTGTGGATCAAGCCCACGGTGTCCATCTTAGTGTGCTTCTCACTAGGGTTTGCATCAGGCATGACTGAGAAACCAGGTGATGTGACTGTATCTGCATTTGAACATGACCAGCTCGGGCTCAGTAATGCAAACCTGAGTATGACTTTCCTCTAGCTGTAGTCACTGGAGATTTGAAAGATGGATAACTATCATATCTGTTTCAGAGGCAGTGAGGCTAAGGCTCACAGGCTCTCCAAATTCTCACAGCAAGTGCCTTGTAGGCTCCATCTCTCCTTGGTCTGCATAGTGTGTTCCTTCTTCCCCTGCTACAGCGTTTCCGCTGTAACACTGGAAAATTAAAAAATTAATCTGAAATTTAAAAAATCATCTGTTTGAGGATACAAGGAATGGCCACTGAACTACTGAAAAGTGTTTAATTATTGTTACCTTAGAGCAAAGCAACTCATGTATTTTTCTTTGTTGATTGGAAATCAAGATAAAGAGTCTGAATAAACCTGTGCAATCGCTTTCCACAGATATTCTGTACAAGTATAAATTCCACTCTTGATTAATTGTTTAATAATTAAAATAAATTATGAGGTCTTTCTGAAGGTAGGATAAAACAAGTGGGCTGAGGGAGATGGCTACGAAGTACATACAGATGCTGGGATTTATCATGTGTATATAAAGTGTTGAAGGGAAGCACCAACAGAAAAAAAGTAGATGAACATAAGGCATATAGAATAGACTGCATTCCTTTGAAAATTATTATAGGTGTTGTGGTGAAATTTCAAAATTGACATAGTAATTCTCTACATGTCGTTAAGTACATATTTCCCAGATCCTTGCCAGCTTAACTGATCATTAGCTTTCCTTCAGTATCTTCCTGTCTGTACTTTTAGAAATAAAATTTAGATGAAGGACACATGCTGGAACACAGAATCCCCTCTCATGCTGTAGGTTAAGTTAAATACTGTAATAAAGATGTAATAAATTAAGTAAGATTTTCAGAAATGTATTGTTTTATGCTGTATCAGCTAATCCTACTTAAAACATAAAGCAGAAAAACATCAATCTGCCACTGAAGGAAGACAAAGGGAGCTGCTGGTACCTTAGCCTTTCTGAAAGCCAGTCCACTTGTATTTAGTATCTGAATTTGTTTTTGGAACCTAGCTATACTTTCTTACCAAATATCCTTAGATCTTCCACAATTCTCATTTTCTTTAATAAAGGAATACCAAGTAAAATAAATTAAAAAATACATGCCTCGCAATTCCTCCAACAATTTATATAATTTACCTTAATGTTACCATATGATTGATAACAAATGGATATTATGACCTTGTTTGCTGTCCTTTCCTCATCACAGTAATTGTGCAAGGTGTGGTGATATGTCATACGGACTACCTAGAGACTGGGGTGATCGATCTCATGCTGAAGCTACATCTCAGAAACCACCTATCTAACACAAAGGCATATGCAAAGAAGCCTTCTGTCACTCCTCAGGCCTCCTGCCTTTTTCCACAGCTCTCTGACAGCATCTTTATTAAAGAGTATCACCACCCACTTTCCTTCCCTGCCCAAGTTCCTCCTTCCCCCCTGCCCCAACATTTCACTATGCACATGCAGATTTTTGATAGCTAGCACAAAGAAGAAGGCCTTTAACCATGACTCAAGGGTAGGGCTGTTACAATTTTCCCTCCTTCTTCCATGAAAGATAACGTCAGTCATTTCTGAGCAAAAGTCTAAGGGGAATGTTCTCACACTGCTGCAAAGGAAGACTAGAGCATCCAAATCAAATATTATTTAGTGAGTAACACAGTGCATGTACCTCATCTTTAGAGAGTCATTTATTGCTACTGTTACTCCTGTTGAACATCTTTCTCCTTAATCCAAAACTGGAAGTTTTTTATTTACAGTCCAATTCAGTTACTGTGGAATCGGTGCATAGTGAATGTACTGAGTACCTCATAAAAATAATGTAGCATCCAGCAAGATGTGGTGTTTTATGTCAGTCCAACTTCTGGCAGTGTTTCCATTGACTTACAGGAATTTTTTTTTAGCATTCAGCAATGGCAGAGGAGTGCTAAAGTAGAGTGTTGGCAAATTAAATGGAAAAACCTAAGGAACGCTCATCTTCTCTTCAAACATTCTTGTGTGTGTGGAAATTATGATTTGCATGCATTTGTATTCGATAGAAATGACTGGGCAGAGGATAATATCCCTACATGAATTTTAAAGCTTTCAGACACCCACATTTCTAATTGTTTTAGTACAATTGCTCTGTAGATAATGCACTATGTTTAACTCTTACTAGAACATCTGCTTCATAATGCTCAATCTTGACATTAGAAAATTAATTAAAATATATTCAATTCATAATACTCCATCATTCTGTGTAATGCAACATTTAGTGCTAAAGAGCAGCTATTGAATGACACTTCTGGTGAACGGAGCCAGAATGTCTGGTCATTAGATGATAGCAGCAATATTTTAGGTAGTAAACAGATGTCAAATGAATTCATCAATACAAATAAAAATCTGCTTAACACAATCTAAACCCAATCTTTTAAAGCATCAGTAATTTAATTATGCTTTCCATACACAAAGAACAAACTTATATTTTTTACTTGGAATGACCTTTGTTTTAGATTGCTACAACAAAGCAAGGAAGGGAGGAAAACAAACATTCAGGAAAGTCTCCAAAACCAGCACAGTTCCTCCTTCCCTTGTGATGGGCTGCAGAACCTTCCCGTAACACATTGGCCACCATCTTCTGGACCAGCAGTACACAGAAAACAGTATTGCTACAATGACATCCAGTACAAACATACACAACCCATTTCCCTGTTGATAGTGCTCATAAATGAGAAGATTGCATGGAATGAACTAATATATATCTATAACTGAAGAAACATAATGTAATTAGACTACTCTGTCGCCTTCTCCATGTTGTTGCTTTTTTCACTCTCATCCTTCGTATTTAAATAATGTCTTTCCAGAAATGAAAATAAAATGAAAGTTCATGGGCTTGTTTGAATCTGCATAGTACGGTTCCAGATGCTTTTTCTCCTCTTTGGCACTCAGTAATAATTAGGGCAAATGGAGCCCTGAATTTGGAAGCCCAATTTTCTATAAAGAATACAGAGTCCTGGATTACACATAAAACCAAAATTCAACAGAATTAAGCACTGTGTAGCCTGAAATACCATATACACTTCCCTTGTACTTCCATCACAAAAAAAAAGTCATCTAATATTTTTGTCTTCTCACAGTGATTCTCCTAACATATTTTCCAATCTGTTTGGGTTTTTGACTACGGTGATGCCTTTCCTCAACATGCTTTCAGATGCAGAATCCCACAAAAGGAACACGTTTAACATCTCTGTATAAATTAAATCTTCTATAAATGCTGGAAAAGACCCACTACTCATGTAATTTTCTCTGGATTATCCTATGGACATTCTTTTCCATACAGTACATATGATTTAATTTTCAGGGCCACACAAAGCTCTGGGGTTCTTTGTTAAACACATTTACTCTTCAGTCATCTCCCATCACCCAGTTCTTCACTATTTTCTATGACAAATCAGGAGTATTGACTGAAAAATACTTGTTGGTAGCAAATGTTGGTTCAGAAAAAAATGAGGTTTTTTTGCAGGAAAAGTTGTAATTTGATTAATTTATATTCTAAAAAAATAAAATTTGAAGTTTTTAAAAATTGTATTTAAAAAATTTTATTAAAACCCAAACCAGCCTGTCTTGACTGACTTGAGACATATGAATTTTTAGTTTCAGTTCACTGTGAGTATTCAAAGTGCAGCCTTTTATGTATATAAAAGGGTAAGAATGCTCAAGGGTAAGAATGTAGTTTTGACATTTCAGAAATGGAGGAAGATTTTCCTTTCACCTCTACTAATTATTTTATTTCCTGTTAGTCTTTTCATAGCTACCCAGAGGTGGCAACTTGGGAACAGATAAACCGCTGCATCCCAGTGAAGGGGGGCCAAATATTACCTCACCGTCTCAGCCGACTAGGTTAAAAAGCTAATATTCAGGCAGCATGGAGCTCTGGCTGTATTTTTCTTCTCCCCATGCTCTTTGCGGTGATTTGTACTCTTCGAGGAAAAATATCTACACGGTGACCAACTTTGCCTTATCCTTTCACAGAACACAGGAGGGCTTTTCCCTTGACCCCCCAATACTCTCAATGTGACTGGTCAGAAACTTGCCCAGAGAAAATTATACAGATCTTTTTTTTCCTCTCTTTTTCTTTTCCTCTTTTTCCTCTATTCTCTGGATTCACTTGGTATTCTCTTGCTATATAATAGGCTGACCTACTTCTTTCCATTTAACATACTTATAATAGTTTCATCATGCATAGTTGAATAATTCTTGATGTCAAGTCTATCAGTGTTGCTTTTCATCAATGTAAATTTCTCTTTGGCTCTTCTGTAATTATACTTCTTCTGCCGCCTTCTTGGCTACAACTCTTCAGACTATTTTAATATCACCTGCATGATCCAGTTTATAATTTATATTTGCTTTAATATTGTTAAGCAAGATAACGTATACTTTTATCAATTTGAACTTCCTGGTGTATTTAGGGTTTATTGTGTAATTCTGAACAAATTGCCCACTGTCTAAGGGGGATAGACTGTCACTAAAAGGGGATGCTTCTAGCTGTAGTTTTCCAGTTTTGACTGGGCTACCTACAATCATGCTTTACAACAAAGTGGAGGCAGGCTGGCTAGGGATGAGGTGATCTGCAAGAGGCTAATTTGTTAGAGGACAGAACTGCAGTTTTTCACATCTTTCCTTATTAGTTCTGAAGTGAATGGAGCAGGAATTGCAGATAAACTGAATCAAAGGGGGTGAAACTTAAGATTCAGGATGGAGTGCTTGGATCCACTGCTGGCTGTTTCATTATTTTCTATTTAGCAGGTGTGGTCCTGGCAGCAGAACTGAGGACTCCTCAGTGATTCAATTATTAGCAGCAATGAAGCTTCCTCTAGCATGTGCTCTGTCTCCGTCCAGCAGCAAGCATCTAATTCCTTTCTGCACAATCAGGGAGCACTAACCATGCTACACCAACATACCTGTGCGTTTGCATCCCCCCCGACTCCTCACGGAAGTGAACCCATGACTCAGACTTGGGGAATGGCTTTACCCACAGAGATAGTCCAATAATGAAATTCATCCTCTTGCATTTTAACAGAATGAGTGTTACACTTTAATTTTAAAAACATAACTCTAAAGAAGTGGTTCAGTGATATGCATTGTGAATGACCGGGTCAAATTCTGGTGCCCCTGGTGTGATATAGGGCTTGTCCCTGTCATCACGGTTTGCCCTTGGCATGCTCTAGGCATCTGCATGCTGAACATACATGATTTTAATTGGCTTCTTGCTGGTGCCTAACTCTCCTCTTACTCTACACAGTGAGTCTAAGTGCTAGAAAATGTTTCTAGCACTATTCTGGTAGTTGAAAGTGCTGATAGTGATATATGATACCTTTAATAAACTTATTAATTAGTCCATTCTTCTATAGGTTCATGTTCCAGTGTAGATAACATACAGCATGCTAGGAAAAATAATAAAATAAAAAGAGGCCCAGTATGCTACTTCATCATATGCATAGCCTGGACTTTCTCTGCAGTAATTATCCTCTGAATTTTCAGATCAATTTTTAATTTTCACCTATACTTTCAGTAAAAGCAAATACTTAAAAAGTAGCAACCATGCTATGGTCTCCTATTTTTTATTCCTGTTGATTTCTGAAATGACCATGTGGGAGGGTGAAGGATGCGTTAACTAAACTAGCAATCATGTTTTAGTGACTGTGTCTGCAGCCAACATCTGGCACTCTGGTACTGACTGAGGCTTGCATAGTTTTTCATATTCCCAGAAGCCTTTTGAATATTAAGAGCTGATGTTTTGACACATTCTCTTCCTCCTGCAGCTGGGTCCAGACTTGCTGACATTTGCAAAATGGACAAAGTGCCCACAGTTTTCACATGCTCCACATGCATTGTAATTACTACAGTAACTCTGCATGGCTCTCATTGACATGTAGATGTTGGCCCTAACTATTCAGAGCCAGTGCCTTATGCACAATGATTCAAAAAATTCCCTAGTACGCATCACCAAAATTCATTGCTGCGTGCAGGAGGGGCGTGCACGAGTGTGAACATGCACACATGTGTGCAAATAAATCCCTTCTCGGCCCCTGTAGTGATGTAGTGGCCCTGTAGCTGATGCTGTGAAGCAGGAAATCCAATTATACCTCATTTAGCATGCATAACTAAAAATGCTATTATTGATCATAAAATTATCCAGCCCTTTTAAAAATCAAATCTATGAACTATGTGACTGTATTCCTCAGGCTGACTTCACGCTGCGTGAGGAAGTGCTCTCTTTAATTTGTTTTAACTTCGCCTGCATTATGCAGGCCTCATTTCGGTGTGAGAGAAGGTTGAGGCAAAATGGCTAATTTTCATTGTAAAGCGTCTGGGAATTTGAGCTCAGGCAAACTTCTGCCACTCCCGTGACTGCACAGATATGGCATTTCCCAAGTCAAAGCACTGCAACAACAGCAATATCTGTTTTCCAAATGTGTCCTAAAATGAAATGTCACCACTTTGATGAACAGCTTCTGTAGCAAAACAGCGTGTGTGTGACCAAATGGCAACAGACCACTGTTTACACAAACAATGAGCATAATAAAATAAAATGACGCTGAACAGCAAAATTCCATGTTATTAAAAAAAAAAAAAATCCCCATTAGAGCCAATAGCAAGCCACATTATCTTTTAAAACCTTGAGCATATACAGATTCATCTTCTTGACAAAAGAGGTACATGAGAGTTAACAAAGATCATCACTATTTACTGTGCTGTGAACTCCTCTCATAAAACTTCAGTTCAAGGGGTAAACTCACTCACAGCCCCACAGTGGACAGGCTGCAATCACGGAGGTTTCAATGGCAAGGCATGCAGACTCTGCCCAAAGCTCTGGGGTATCTTCTTCCTCTGGCTGGAGGGATATTTTGTGTCCACTAAAATAATTTTTTTTTCCCCCCAAATGCAGCACCTTGGCAATATGAGCACTGACATGACTTCAATTTTCCCAGAAATATCCCCTGAACATTAACTTTCATAAATGTATTTCAGGATGCAATTCCTTGAGGATGCCTGCACAAACTAGTTTATTTGTATTTGGAGAGTGGAAAAAAAAAAAGTTATGTTTGTGAATTTCCCCATGCTGCTAGTAAACTAGACAAGCTTAATGGTGCAGTAAAAAACATATTAATCAAAAGTTCAAGTCAGATTTTTATACACTGGTAGCAGAGGTTACAAATAACACAAACAAAATCCCAATTGAGATTGAGTGCTTGCAAACCCACTGCTTCCTAGCTGCTCAGCCTCCCTTACTGAGGACACCAAGACATATCTCAGAAATCACAGGCGACTGTCACAGTTCAATGTCTTTTGAATTTTACTCACAATTCTGAGAAAAACATCAGCTTTCCCTGTGCACTCATACATACATACAATTGAAATTACTGTTTGGGATACAAATGCATTGGGCTTGGCCATCTTGGGTACTTAAAGATCATTTTCTCCCCTCCTTGGTTCACACCTCATCTAGTACAGGCTCTGCAAATTGCCCAGACATTGTGAATTGCTATTCCAAAAGATGGGCACCTTATCTGTTACAAAAAGCTGTTACCTTTTTTTCTTAGTCAGCCACTAACATTAAATATCATACAAGAAATCTGCTTATTCTGAAAGCTCATGGATTTTATTACCTTGGCAACAAAGTGATCTGTTCAAACTGCTTTTTGCTGCCAGTTTTAGAGGTTTCTGTGTCACAGAAAAAGCTATGAAGAGTGAATGAATAGGTAACTGACCCCTTCCCTTTTCACAGATGGGAGAATGGACATATTGTGAAAATGAGGTCCCTGGTTGCTCAGAACCAGTGGTAGTTAATAGATGAACCGGATTAAAAATAGATTTTCAGTTTTGTGATAATCAGTAATAAAATCCCAGTTGGGAATGGAATTTTATTTTCAGTATATCAAGAGAATATTTTTAATCTGGAGACGAAAAACAATGGGAAAGAAACAAAATATTTGAACAAAATTAAATGTTTATTTTTTCACATCAATCTTTGGATTTTCATTAACAAATAAGCATCCAAATACTGTCATCAAAGCTTGTTAAAAATAAAAAAAAAATCAAATCACTTCATATGGAAGCTCTCCATAACTCTCCATTTCTCTCAGATGACTGTAGCATTTGGCTGTTTTCAAACGAGAAAAAAAAAATAGTGACAGTGACACATACATCTAATGTTTCAGTGCTGTCGTATTGGTGTGCATCACTGACAGGTGAAAAGCCTCCCGCCCCAGCATGAGGATCAGATGGAGACAGTTTTCCATACACCAGAGCCCGTATCCCTGCCCAGACAAAGCCTTTCATCACTCAAGAGCACTCTTCCAGGAAACTTCTCCTACTCAGATGGCAAGGGACTTGCAGCACAGTCTTTAAAATGTTGAAGGCAGCAGGCTTTACTGAAAAATACGACCGAAGCTTGATCTTTCTCTGGAAAACAACTGTACACAAATGGCACAGTGGGGATCCATATTAATCATTGTGCAGTGGCTTTTGTACCCAACACAACAGGTTAGCAGATATTTTTGTGGGTTTTCTGTCAACCCTGCAAATTCAGTATGAAATATGAACACCGGGCAAGGCTCTCTCCTAAGTATGATCATGATTAACAAAAGAGTTGGAGGGGAAAACTGCCCTGAGTTACAGCTCAGGAGCCTCATCGTGGGCTGCAGTGATATAGCTAATTCATCGAAATGGACACAGTGAGTGAACCTTTTGGACATTTTTTTGAGTGGTGCACCAGCCAGAAAATATTATTATTCACCAGCCTCACATAGTACTGGTTGCATCTTCATCTAGTCTCCAGAAAAATATATAAATGGGAATGTGATTTTCTGAATATTTTATACTATTGAAAGTTAACTACATTTGACTGAATCACACAGCTTGCTCAAAATTAGTTGATGATGTATTTATCAGATATTCAATATTTTTGTGATTTTGAAAATAAGAAAGAAAAAAATCTGATAGAAGTATTCAGGTTTACAAGACATAAACCACAAAAGTGAAGAGACTTTTAAGGTTAATGAGTATGTTTTTTTAGTGTTTCAGATAGAAATACAAAATGGCTATAATTCCAAAAGTACTATTCCATGCCATGAAGTAAAGATTAGGTGTAATTAGCATTCCCTTCTTAAAGGTACTTGTCCAGGACTTCGCCTAAGATTAACTAAATTGTAGCCAAGGTTGTTTAAGTGTATGTTCAGTTTAACATTGTGTATGAAGTTGCTCAGAACATGCATACTTGGTTCCTGAAGTCAAAACTGCAATCACTGCTGGTTTTCAGCATGCTCAACACATAAGCTTTGTCTGCTCTGTGGGCAGGGTCTGGGTTTTCTCTTCCCCAGACCATCAATATTTATGAGAAAAAGCCAGTAAATTTGATTAAGAGGGATATCTTTCAGTTTTTCTTGCCCTGAATATATACACAGGAATGAGAATAAGTCACCACCTGAGATTTAAATGTGTATGAGACACTTGTCTCCTGTAGGACCTCATATGGAGATCTAACTAATCAGTTAAGTCATCGAGCTGCATTAAACTGCTTTCTATCAGCTCCCCCTCCTGTCTGTTTTTTTTTACCATTTCTTTTCCGACAGTTTCTACATTTTCATACCCTCCTTTTTAACATTATTGTTAGGTCTTCTTCCATCCTCTGCAGCCCTTGCTGGTCGGAAGCAGTTACGGGAGCCCACCTTTGCCCACAGCTCAGCTTTCTTGCCCAGACGGTAGCTGTAACCTGACACCCTGCAAGAATTGATTGGTCACTCAGATAAAAACATTAAATATTTAAAGTGGCACCACACCATTCATAAAGTGAAACGTAAAGTGTTTGTTTACTCTCTGCTAATTATTTTAGTCCAAGCAGGCAGACTCAACTGTCTACATTATTAATTAAACCTCTAAAAATGAGCTAAGGACAGGAAATGTTCTTTTCTGCTGGTAACAGTGCTAAAGAGTAAGCCGTAGCTCTCATTAGCCATATGATAACATAAAAACCTTTTTCTCCAAACTGTGCCAATACAAAGCTAAACAAATCGTATCAGTCCATCTTTCCAAGTGGTTTGGATAGAAGCTTACTAGTCATGAAACCTCAGATGTTAGCCATCTTTAGGAGGTATAACTAGTGTTACTAATTTACTGTTGTTCTGAGGCTACCTGTGGACTCAAGTAGCAAAGACTCATGGTCTCTAAAATAGCGTGTTTTAGAACAGATTAATTTGAAGGTTATCTTAAAGGAAAATGGAAGGTTTCCCCACGGGCCATGCAATAGCAATATATAATAATGCACATACAACTTCTACCAGTGATCTATTTCTTCACAACTATGTATTTGCTATAGGAACATCATATAAATACTTATCACTGGGCTTTGTGATCAGGAACACTGTGAGTGATGGAAACTGCAACAGAAATTCACATTCATGCTGAAAAGAACTGTGTGAAACCCCTAAGAGTTACGTGTTTTGATATAAAGTTCAGTAGTTTCATTATACAACCTAAAGCAACGCAAGATTCCTAAGCTGGGATTTTTGATGATGACCTGAAACTGTTCCATTCTGTCAAAAGTTTCACACAGTGGTCGAGTGCTGATTTGCAGTTTAGGACCAGGAACACTCAAAACTCTCACTTTTGTTAGACACAGGGGGACAGATCCAAAGGGAATGGAAGAGACTAGTTATAGCATGCAAAGAGGTGGGATAGATGTAAACGCACACGCCTGTGAACTGCAACTTTTGAGTGTTGCAGAATATAAAGCCTACCACTCTGCTGTGTGTCTCCACAGGACTCTGGAGCCTAATTATAGAGCTGTATGAAAAAGTTCTGCTTGTCAGCAGAACTGGCAGGGGGGAAAAAAATTCCACATTTTTGCACATTCACAGAAGAATAAAATATTTAGGCAGAAAATCATCATTGCTGCAGATGGACACTTACAGAACAAAAATGGGTAATTTTTGTGCAGCTCTGCTTGTCGCTAGCATAGCCAGAATACATTTGGTAGCAGATTTGAAATCCAGCCTAGAATTCCTTAGTCACTGTCAGTGGCAAAATATGCTTCATAGGGTAGTAGGGGTTGAGGATTACAGGTAAATTCAAGGTGGGGGAGCCATCCTAAAATGAGCAGGCAGGACTCTACTGAATTTAGTGTTGCTGCACTTGCTTATGCCAGCACGGAATTTGGCTCTGGATGGTTTTGAGGCCTTCTGCGTAAGGATTAGCCACAAAAGCCTGATCACGATTACAACAAGGCAAAATGTGAGGATATGTCCACATCGCGGCAATGAGGAAAGAGAACTAGAAGAAGCGTAAGAGATATGCACAAACTGTTAAAGAAAACAGCAGTCAGCAGTTGCTAGTGGCCAATGGACTTCAACTGCCTGCTTTCGTTATATTTAAGGACACACTCTTTAAATGCATGCTTTGGGTGAGAAGAAATATGCCCATAAAAGAGCTACTCTATACCCAGAACATGTCGTAAGGATCACTAAGGTATTTTTTGGACAAATATAACTTGACAGAATGGTAGGCACAATACCTCTGATTCCCAATGGTGTTCAGATGACAGCCTCTACCCAGTATATCAAAAAACCTCAATAACCCAGATCAGTGCTGTGTGTGTGTGTTGTGTGACCTTCCATACTCCCATTAGAAGGATTGCCCATTTGCAGGTGCAGGTCCATGACACAGAAGAGGAATAATTTATGTAGACTCTCCCCTTCTTCCCCTCACTTAGTACTGAGCAGAGAAAGGGGGATTCATCACTGCATGGTCCCCACCATTTCTGTACTACCCCACCTGTGATTACATCCTCTCAGTGGAAAGCCTGGCTCTTAAACTCAAGCTGTAGTGACCTGTGCTTTCAACTTTGGATAAGTGTTTTTCTCTTAAGCTTGTTAAATGCAGTGTGAAGTGTATGTGAAAGTGCTTTTTTCTTATTTCTTTTTTCTTTTTTCTTTCTTTTCCCTCAGCGTCATCTATTTTGGCAGTCCTTGGACTGCTAGAGAGTCTCTTTAAAGTACCTCAAGCCACAAGGACTCTGACTTTACTGCATTAACAAAATACATTTATTTGCTGCCTTTATACATGGTAATGGAATGATGAAGGGCTGCGTTCTCAACACTTCCCTCATCTCCTTCATCTTTGTCTGACATTGGCAATAAAATCCAAATTACAGAAAAGGCAAATCAAGCATACAAATTAAGAAAACTAATTTTGTGCCAGCCAACATGTGGAAAAATCTCAGGTGATGAGGAATCAAAGGCAAATGGCAATAAAATAGACTGCATTAGAGAAAAAAAAAATATAACTAAAGTCACAAAATCCAATCATATTTTTATACACTCATAATTAATAAATTCAAAATAAGAATTACTAGAAAGCAACAAAAATCTCCTGTTATAGGACCTTCTGTCCATAGTTTGCCAAAGTTTCTATTGACTGAACTGTTGGACTGTTCTCTTAAACAAGGAAAAAGGATTTCTTCCCATGTCTCTGAGGCTTCTTAAAATCTGTCAATGGTATAAAGAAGTAAAATAACCCTATGTCCAGTGTGCTTGATCCTGGAAGTTAGTTTTGTTTGGTTTAATTTTTATTTTCAAGTTAATGGATGGAGTTTTTCTCAGCCACTTCAAAGAACAAGATTAGGCCAAATAAAAGGTAAAACTTTGTATTTGCTTCGCTCTGTTACCTCATCACAATACTACAATGAAAACAGAAATAATAACAAAAAGTCCAAAATCACTGCCTTGCATATAGCTGTTTACGCTCTGTTTCTTCCACTGACAAAATATTCCAGATCTTATTATACCACCTACAGGTAGTTTTTAGAGGAATACTTGGGATCCCCTAAGCTGCTTAGTTACGCTCCTGTAGGCTGCAAAAAGCAAGCGTGTCCCTTACGTTTTTTGGAGAGGTTTCTCATAACCCACATTCTTTTGACTTTAAACCAGTCCCCACAAACAGCCTGCTATCTTTTTGGAAATCTTAGATAACACATGAAACTAGCACACAGTTGTTGAAATAGACAATATTTTTAGTAAATATTAAAATTGTTCAACTGATCACACTGTCTTAAATGCCAGCTTTTATCTGATACAGAATGTCACATATGAAGTCATGCAATCATTCTCTGTTGAAGCAAAATAACAAAAAGCTATGATAGGTCTCTCTTTCTCTCATACTTGATTCTCGTTTACAGATCCTGTAATCCTATATAATCATGCACACATTGTTTATAATTCCAGCATATTTTTGTAAGCTTTGAAAGAAATCCTTAGCAAATTCCTTTACATTGCTTTATTAAATGCCTTTACAACTAAAGTCACGCTGTTTCAAAAGAACTATTTCGCAAAGCTTGACAGAGAAGGAATCTTGATAGCAACTTACGGATATTTAATGAAAACTTATAGACATAACAGAAATTTTGAACAAGTAACTTCTGGTGGTAAATGACCTTTTAAGGATACAATCTTTAGTACTCCCATACACTTAATGCTTCGCAACCTGCTCAACCTTTCTTGTTTATTTTCTAGAAAAGGGCTATGCTTTTTGCAGGGCTTGATCAAGCAGTCTAACTATCTTGCTTCTACTTCGCAGAAAATATGCAAGAATTTAATCCAAATTCAACTGAATTATGCTACTTTGATGCTGCGTATTTTCTCCTATTGTTGATTAATATGCCCCTTGTGCAAACATCCTCCTCCTACCTGATGCCTTCGGTAATGTCTCAATTCGTTGCTGATGACATTTAAATTTCCTCCAGAGATGCCTTGTGAAGTCACAAACAGAGGATTATGCCCATCAGTGAATGACTCAGGCACAAAGTGATTGATAAGGCAAATAAATACTTAGGTGTTAGCAATCAGTCAGTTGTGATATGCAAGGGGGAAAACAAGACTGCAGACATTTCATCTATATATCATGTTTTCTAAATTATCTCTTTGTGTGCCAGTGGTCCTCTTAATAAATTATCCCCCCCTCATTATCTGATCTGTTCCATGTTTTCAACCATTCCTCTTCTCAAAACCATGTAACAGTCAGTCTTTCTCAGCCTGAGCTATTTCAGTGTCCAACCTGCATCCCCAAAGTTCAGACAGAGGAAATACTACGCAACTGTTTTTGAGTTGAGAAGCTGTGCACACACACATCAAAGAGATGTTATGGCATCAGAGAAGTCATGGCTTTATTCCCAGATTCCCTGAGCTGAGTTTTACATAAGCAATAATACATGACACTGCATATGTTACAGTAGAGTAAGAACATTTTGAGCATCTTGCATAGCATGAGGCTGAGAAACCAAGAGCTTGTTATCACCTCAGATGTGCAGAAGTCAAAAACTAAACAAAGAATAAGGCCACGGCACAGGAGTGAGTAGATTATTTTGTTTCTTTAACTCATGATTTTTGGATTGACAAAAACAAATAAAAAGTTTTAATAAGGAGAGCTTATCTTCTAATAGAAGCTCATGTGAATGTCCATATACTTGTTTTTAGTAAGATTTGATCTGCATGAGATTTTGGAAAGCAGAAGAATGAATTACTTTAGAAAAAAGATCTAAAAAGTACGCATTTCAGAAGTAATTGTGGACTGCTGGTTTTCTCTTCAGACAAATTTGCAAGACGTTAAGACGTTTTATGGCATGTATGTGTGATCATTACACATGTCATAGTGTTGCAGATCATATTTTGGCTTTTCTTCTGGTGTGGGAAGTGATCTTGAAGAAATCTACGTGATCATGGTAGCATGGCTGTGAAATACAGATGTCTTCCCTTAGATGTAAGCTTTTCAAAGGTCACAAATAACAGTAAAAAGGGAAGAGCTCTTGAGTTAAGCCATACATTCTTTGATTCAGGGACCATTTTGTGTCTACAGCTCCTAGTACAATGCAATCTTGATTTATGATTATAGTGCCTAGTTGCTACGATGATGGTAATAATGATAAGGTTTATAATGGAGTCAGAGGAGCTCGATAATAAAACAACAAATCTTCTACGGCAATCAGAGTTCTAATCTAAATACTGTTTCGTATGGACTTGTGATGTGAATTAGACAGTTGCAGCAACTGCATTTTGAAGTGGCATCTGCATTTTTGTAAATATATGTAGATGTACCTACAAGTTATGCCATAATAGAAAAATCTACCATTTATATATACAATTGGTGAACTGTACATCAAAGTAACTTAAATAGTAGGTACAGAACTATATCTGATTTTTTTTTCAGCTTTGAAAGTGTGTATGTGCAACCTTAGATACAAAGTTTAATATCATTAATATGGTCCAGAAAGTGGGCTGTGTATAATATTCCAGGTAGTGAATGCTTGCGGAAAATAAATTAGTAAGCACAGAAAAAACAAACTGAATGGAATTTTCATTTGTCTCTATGTCCAATGCTTGTTTGGAATACAACCACATTTTTGTGTGCTAGGCGTACTGAAATTCCTATACAGGAACAAGACAGCTCATGAAATTTTCAATATTTTCTATTCCATCCATTTCAGAATCTGTCCATCTTGTCCCCCGTCCAAACCGTCACAAGAATAAATGTAAAGATAAATGAACAATCCTGATTACATCACAGTAATATGAACATGACAAAACTGAATGACTCTCCCTGTTCAACAGTGCTGAATGTCACAAAAGTGTTCCAGCATGTCCAGAATAATTTGAGTGACTATAACACTTAACTTTTGGAAAATGTTCTCTGTGAGAACCATCCCAGAAGAAGAGGTAAAATACATACTGTGACTTTGTTGACTCATTTTCATGCGGTTTTGTTCATTACACTCCAGGTCTATGTGCAGAACTGCAGAAAACTGAGAGTAGATAGCATATGAAAGTCTGTGGAGTAAGCTAATGGGGATAACTGGCCATCTTTCAGAAGAGATAATGCATGTGTACTTAAACAGGTAATAATTAATCACTTTTTCCAAAAGTAAATTTCTGTTAAGCTCCTTGCCAATTACTACTTAGTTTTGAGAGCACATTTTGGGGGAGATTATTGCAACAAACACATCTTCTGGATGTGTCTTTTTATGGCTAAGCAAGAATTACAACTTTTCAAATTTAGTGTCTGAATGTCTTCTCAAAATAATGTTATGAGGAGGTTATGCTGTGAGATTAGCTTCTTTTGATACTATGACCACAAAGACTTTTTCTTTTACCTGCCCATCTGCGTAGCTACTACTCTTGGTTGAATGCATTGCTAGCAAGTTGGTTACAACCTATAGTAGGAATGTTACAGCCACAGAGCAACATCCCTCACATACTTAATGAAGACTATAAAACCAATAAAAATAAAATGGGGTTCATGAATTCTTGCAAAGTGATGCTATTTGGTAAGGGAAGACACCCAAAAGACTGAGCTGATATTATGTCTACATCAATTACAGAGCCGTACATTTAATCTTGATAACAATGATTTGCAGGCGAGGAGTCCCATTGGATATATAGTAAATCTTAAACTTCTGGCTATTAAAAACTGAGTATTTCTCACTCACAAGGAGACTGAAGCCACACTCCCTGTATGTTGAATGGAAAGTTGTCATCCTTCACACCTCTTGGTAACTGTGATGAACTACCTTCAATGTTTGCTTTCAGTTCCAGCAGTAGAAGGTTCTCGAAAGATACCATGTTTTAACACCATTTACAATAAAACCTTTAAGAGCATACTGAAAAAGGAAACTCCCAAAAGAGATTTCTGATGGATGGAAAGAGTTTGACGCATTTTCTATTTCTAGGTATGGGAATGGAGAAGAGTTATCAATTTTTCCCGAGACTGACATGTAAGTTTGGTCCTGAAGGAGATGTAAAGAGGTGAACTACGGTGTTGGTAACTACTACATGACAGCATGAATTACTCTGTCATTCTGACACAACCTCATGGCTCTGTAAGCTTAGGAGCTAGTCTGAGTGGATGACTACACAGAGTAAGTACGGGCATGCGTGATCAAGAACATCAGTTGTAACATGGATGGTAATTCTAATGTTTTATTATATTCACAACATACAGAATCCGACATCATATTCCCTTGTTATACATCCACTTGCAACACCTAAAACTTGATTTGTGGCCTTTATGAAGTACAGTGAGAAATCATCCCAAACTCCCTTTTAGAAAGCAGCATATAAGCAAAGATCACATTTTCTTATGATTCACACACTTTGGGATATTTTCATAAATCGGCCAAGAAATTAATTATAAAACCAAACAGATTACATTTCCTTCCACTAACCAGAAAATGTTACTGTTGCTTCCATTCCAGCTTGCAAAGACACAGAATCATTACTCTAATATATACTATATGTGTGTTTATAAACACAGATATATGTACATATACACACATTATGAGGCTTTGAAATCTTAAATTTAAGTAAAATCAGAATGTATTAATCTTACCAAGTTTTAACAATTTCATAAAAGGCACCGTCCCCTAATGTAGTGTTATTGATCAGAATTGCTCAGAAGATAAAACTCTGTAGGGACTGCATCACTTCCAGACAGGAGTATTTTTCCCTTGCTAAGGAGTAGGTAATACAGGGTGTAACAGACCCTGAAAGAAGAAGAGAAGCTATGCACAGAAGGAGGAAAATAAATTCTGTGAAACACCTACCAATATAATATTAGCAAGCAAATGTCTATTTGACATTGATTCTCAGGGATTAAGAATGCAGTATAAACTATGGCGGATTTCAGTTTAGTATTTTAGAGCACGGGAAATTGTTCAAATGATTGAGGTGGTTCTGAAACTGAGAGAAAGTGCAACACAGAAGCAGTTAGCAGGAGCATATGGAGGGAGCAGACCAACAGTGGCAAATTATGCAGTGAATTCAGAGGAACCAAAATCTGTGTTGCAGGCAACATGTAGAAAGACAAAATCATTCAGAAGAACCATTTTTTTCAATGCCACTGAACCAATCACCTCAGATGGCTCAATGCCAGCCCCTTGGCATGTATATTCTTAACATATAGTTTCCTATGATGCCTTTAGTAAAGACTTGCATTAATTACTTAAAATTAATATTGCTATCATTAACCTAATCAGAAAAAATATCAGTGTGCTGAATCTGTTCAGTGGGACAGATTCTTCTGTATTGCTAGCAAATCAGATTTACTCTTTTTGAACATGCCAGCTTTATAACAAGCAAGCAAGAAAACTGGATCTCAGACTGTCACTTAAAGCATCATACTTTTAACCTCCTCCTTTCATCCAGAGCTCTTTACCTTTACTGACACCCTCTGGTCCCTACCTCTAAGTCAGGTTTGAATTCATTCCAGCACTCCTTCCAAAATTTACTTTCCAAATCAATATTTTGTGGAGCACAGAACTGGACATTTTCTGAAACCCCCATAAATCATATCACTGATTCCCCAATAGTTTACCATGTCAGCAGCTTATTCAGGGGACTCAAGCAAATTTGCCAGTCATGACCTTCCTGTATTGAATGTGTTCTGACAGTACTCCAAGTTATGCATTTCTTAAAGTTGCCCTTTATTATTTCCTAACAGCAGAGTTTTTAATCATACCTTTTATCTTAGCTGCTAGGATATTTTTCCTCAAGATCTGTTTTCAAAGCTGCTTTCTTCCAAGTTCTCAGCTATAATTCAGCCAGTCAGAGCTTTTGTATTTTCTGTTTTCATTCTTAGTATATCTGCCCTTGTTATAAAATGAAATTAAGATCCCTTCCCCTGACATTTTAACTTAGAATTCAAAGTATAACCTTCAGCTTCATATTGACCAACAAAACTAAAATCTACACTCTTAGTTTCCAGACCATCCGTAGCTATCTTCACACTTTTATGTCACGCTCTGCCAGTTCTGACTTTTTGCATGGGCACTTGCTTCATAAGTGTATGAAACAGAGGAACTGCATGTTGAATACTCCACTTTTAAAACTATTTAGCTGTTATCACCTTCAAGAATGCTTAACACTTCATCCTCCTTCCTTTATATATTTGTTGTCTTCCAAGACTTCGTCTTCTTAACCACATCTCTTAATCATTCACATGGTTAAAAGTGTATTGCCACAGAGGGCCACTCTACATGAAATACTCCTCAGTTATGATAGTTCATGTCTCAGTTTTCTGTTTTCCTTTTGGTATACCTCCCACCAGCAAACAAGCATCTTCCCTCCCGACAAGATAGATATTGAAAGGGTTTTGGTTTTTTGTTTGGATTTTTTTTAACTGGAAACTTTGCAGATAAATGTTATAGTAATTAAAGACAATTTATGAAAATATATTTTTACAAATTCTAATAGATATTTTGATAGTACTTTAAATTAATGGCCCAATTATTGCTAATTCTTTTGATATCCACTGTAATGATATTAATCACAATGAAGTGATCTTGCCTTAATATTGATTGCCATAAAGTACTTCTGAAGGAGTTCTACTATAACTCAGCAAGAATTAATTGCACTTTTATTAATTGGAAAGTGTCATCCAAATTTTAATTATCAGGAATCCCCCTTAGCTTTTGGGTAACAGTGAGCATGTAATTTATTTGTAGTTTCAAACTTTAGGGTCTCATCCAAAGCTCACTGAAGACTACAGGAATGCTGTAACTCCTTAGAAAAATTTGACATCAGGTTCTTCATTAAAAAACATTACTGAAAATCTGTCATTCAAGGAAAGTATTCCTTTTTAAATTAAAAAAATAAACTTCGCAAAAACGTTATGTTAAATTTCTGAAATACTGCAACACATAGAAAACTTTAGTCCTAAGTAGTCACATCGCACTATCTTGTGTAACTTCTGTTTTTTGAAGTTTCTGTGCTCAACAGGAATGAAACTAAACATCTGAAGAAGTACACACACAGTAACAGATGCCGATTTTTTTTCTGAGATAAAAATCTTAAGAACACAGTTTCATGCACTGTTACAGAAATAACTCAGTTCATCTTCTAGCCAGCTCATAGACATTCCACATAGTCTTATCCACTGTCCTCACATCGGAGAGGAAAAATCAGTGTATCTTTCCGTAATTCCATCTCCTCTGCCTGTCAGCAAAGGAGAACAGTCCAGGCACCGTACTTTTCTAATTCAGGAGATAATTGTTTATCCCAAAGCCAAGTACCATTCTGAACTTCATAACAACACAACTTTTAGTGCATCGCTATAAACTCAATATGCCAGGTTATTTTCTGTTTCACCCTGAAGCTCTCCCAAACATAAAAAATTAGCACCTTAAAATAGTCATTCTTACTTTGGAGTATGTATTTGTTCTAAAAGCCTAACATCTCTCTTCACAACTCATTCACTGCAGTAGTTTGCTAGCTAGTTAAATGACAGGAAGCATACAGCAGATCACAGTAATTTCTGCTTCAACTTTTCTGCTCAATTATGACAACAATTTCAACGTAAGATTCAAAACAAAAAGCAAAACACATAAACCTGCAGTAGGAGCTCAAAAATGGGATCTCTCACCATCGCTGGCTTCACAGCAGGCTGCTCACAGAGATGCTGCGATGGATATTACAACAAATAATCTGCACACTCTCCAAAGTCTAACCAGGGAAATCAGTGCCCGGCTGGGGGAATGGCAAAGACACTTACCGCTGCTGTGGCACCGTCTCTCTCTCGCCCTGACTCTCAGTCTCTCTCTCCCATCCTCCTGACAGCCTCAAATATAGCAGTCCCTTATGGTGCTGAGCCTGTGAGGAGCAGAGGATTGCAGAGTTGGGTTTTTTCCTTTTTTTTTTTTTTTTTTTTTTAAACCATCCAGAGGTAGTTCTCCAGACCCGACCGCCTCTCCTCCTCGCCTCGCTCACTGAGGAAGGGACCCAGGTGAAGGCATCTGCGCCGGCAGCTC
>NW_008824231.1:4706436-4722332 GCF_000699105.1 Pygoscelis adeliae | reverse complement strand
TCGCCGGCGGCGCCGCTCGTTCAAATTCGCCTGTTTCGTGTTCCTTGGCCGCTTCGTACTCGTCCGCAGATGCAGTGCGCGCTCCCGCTCTGTGCCTTTAATGGCTACCCTCAGGATCTAGGCTGATTTTAATCCTTCTTTTCTTCCCCCCCCTTTGGCAATAACAACTTTCTGCTTTAACATTTAATGCTTCTCTGCCCTTCTATACTTTTCTTTCCTTGCCTTTTTTTTTTTCCTTCTGCAAGTAATTACGTCTCTTTTTTTAACTTACACATTAACTGAGCAACTGTTGTCTAGTTCCTATTTTCCGAGATTTTTCTCTGCTTCAGTGACTCCATTTCAATGGTTTATGCTTTCTGAACCTGTGTGATGTACAAATATATGTGTGTGCATTTTTCTTCACTAATTTGTATTTATTTATTTTTCCTATCCCAGGTATTTTCTGATTAATTTTTAGAAATTGTTATTTATTTGTTTTAGATTCACAGGGAAGAGGAATTGTTTAATTTTGTAATTTGCTGGGGGTTCTTACACAACTCTAGTCTTAAATCTTAGCAATACTAATATGAGTTTTTTCCTCTGTGTCTTTTGCGTGTCTTTTATATTGAAGCCTCTAGCAAGATAAGTTATCAGTGATGAGTGACACAGTTTTATACACTTTTGTGGTCTTGTATACTATATGGAAGTCTGTCAGAGGATTTACAGCTCAATGTCGTGTTGAATGAATTCTGTCCGCTAATATCAGTGAGGATGAGCTGAAAAAAACACCTCACTTTCAATTCATGTTTTCATTATTCTAAGATTGTAAATTTCTGTTTCTTCATCGCCATCTACCACTGTCATAGTGAAAGAGTGAGAGTGAACCCATCATTAAAAATGGACTTTGTCTGCGTACACTATCCCATACAAACACAGAAGAAAATTGTCTCCACAACTGTGGATGGGTCTCTAGGCATATTTCTGTTGGGCAAGTAATGTTGTAACTTGACATATCAAAGCTTCTCTTCATTGACTCAATTCGCAGAAAATTATCATCTGGTCATTATTTCCAGTGTTACTAGGTTACAAGACAGCATTTAATCAGAAGCCAGGAATAGTGACTGCATTAATTCTGATCTTATGAATAACTTATGAGGCTCCATTTCTCAGTATTTCCAAAGTGAATGTTAAAGCCAGAAGCATTTTTGCTAATAAATGTATTTTTTTACATACTGTAGTTATTTACGACAATAGTGAGTAATTACTTGTGAAGAGGTGACTTTCATTGATTATTTGTTTTTACAGGTAGAGATGGATATTTTTTAAGTCATGAAGACTGGACTTTATGGCCTTTATCTTCCCTTGTGAAGTTTATAGATCAGGGTTATTTTTAAAGACTACTATAAGGCACACATGCCATACCCACCGGGCTACATTATTTTTGCTTTTAGCTCACTTTTACTTAGAGTTCTTGTCAAGGTACACATTTATTTTGAATGGCAACTTCTTATGTTTGCTTCCTTCTTTTTAACACACATCAGCAATATTTCTACAAGGATGTATTTTTACCTTTTCCTTTAATATAATCAGGAATGGACTGTATATGTATGGGTACCAGTTTTATCTTTGAAAGCAAAATGGCACACAGCTTTTAAACAGGTTAAAATTTCATTTGATTGTGTGTATCCTTTGCAAGGTAATTTCTGGTTTTACTCCATCACTGTAAGATCATGAGCTTTTTTATGGCATATATGTTCAATGTTTAATGGATAGACAGTGAATTATATTCACCCCTTTGTTACAGTATTATCATTGCTATAGACTTTAAGTCAACCTAGCTGCATTTTGCATATCTGATCTAGTTGTCTAACCATCTCCATATAAATGCCTTCATCTCTCTATCTCAGTGTCCCCAGTGGACAAGCAAACAGATGCAGCACATCTGCAGTCTGAGTTGTTTCTGAGCTCTTCTCTTATTTGTTTTGTATACCATCTCATTCCATCTCTCTTCTTCTTTTAAGCAGAGCATAATGTATTCTTTTTCTTTGCCACATGGAGAGCTATCTGAGCAATACCATTATTATTGGGATATTTCACTGTTCTTTCTTAAGCAATTGCAGAATATAAGTATAAAATAGGAGTGAGTTTGAAGAAAATAATTGGCTGCACAAATTTCTCCCCCACATCTGTGTCTGCAACAGCACTGGGGGTGTAGCTTTAGAGTAGCATGAGAGCTTCTCTCTCTCTTCCCCTCCCTATTTATAATGAGAAGTTCCTTCAAGTACCTGGAGAACAGCATTTGACAAATACTAGTTTTTGAAAGGTATGCATTGGCCCTGTTCTAGTACATAACTGTATAATTTTAGTGGCAACCACTATATTTTGTCCTCCCTTAGAACATCTGGATAGACTCATTCAGTTCCTCATGGCTGCATGAGTTATAAGAAAATTTTGTAGGGGGATAAGCAGAATTATGTGTAAATGTGACACATAATTCTTCAGGCCTTCGGCAAACAGCAGAAGATTCAGAGCCTACCATGCAAGCTTTCAGTTATAGCAGATAATTAACAAACTGGAGACGTTAGCAATGGGAAGAAGTTGCTGCATAAAATAAACAAAAAAAGACCAACCTCTGGGGACTTGAGCTTCCTAAATTTTGAGAAGTGCAGACAGATGACAGCTGGTCCAACGTAAAAACTGGGAGAAAGTTAACCCATTTGAAAAACTTCTGAAGCAGCAGAATGAAGCATGTTCCATATCACAGCCTTATGTCATGCCACAATGGTCTTTTTGATTCTGCAAGACAAACCTGTAAACTGAATGTATTGTTTCATTGAACCATGGTCAAAGTAAGAGAGGATGACAGATCTGTACTGCAGTTAGTCAAGCTCCTTAAGGATGGTGAGGCCAATCTGTTCCTTGGTGGACAACCCCGGTGTAAACTTCCACTGCTGCTTATTTGAAGAGAAAATAGGCTGGGTACTACATATTTCATATATCCAGGTATAGGCAGTATGTTACTACCAAAACAATGGTCATCAAAGAGCAAACTAGCAATGCTGTGGTATTCAGTTATTAACAGAAGGGGACAGGCTGGGAGTTCCCTTGTCTCTGCAGGAGCCACAGCCACTGGGAGAGCCGTAGGGAAGCAACAGATGTGAATATCTTAGCCTTATACCAAACCCATGTATATACTGATTCTCCACTGAGTGTTACTGGCTTTGTGAGGAACTGGTCCAAAGGAAACCAGAGGAACACGGTCTTAAAAATCAGTCTCCTGGCTACTGAAAGAAGCAGGATAAACTGACCATCAGAGACAGTTCCTCTTTTCTGTGCGTGCTTTATGCAAGTACAATATAGTTTTGTAGTTTCAGAGGCAGAATAAAGATCAGAAGGGATTTGCAGATTCATATTCTCTCCTGGATTTCCTAACCTTGTGAGAGACATACCTGGAACATCTGTTATGAGATACAATGCATTGCTTTTAATGCTGTGATACAACTGTACTAGTTAGTATGCTGGGAAAAGCAAAACCATTTTTTTTTTTAATTCCTTCCAGCCTCACCATATGCACAGGAAGGAACTAGTGTCCCCTGGAGTCTGATTTTACTTTCTACAAACATGGAGCAAAGCTTCTACTGCACATGGGAGCAAAATGCACAAAGGGGTAAAGAGTGGAGAAAGAACAGAACTGTTTTCTCCTGCAGCCATCCCATGGTAACATGAGCTGTTCAGATAGAGAACTAGTTAGGGGATGTGGTGAGTCATAATCCTCAAAGTAGAGAAAAACAAAAAGGGAAATGAGAGGTTCTCTGAGCACCACAGAACTTTAGAACAACAACCCTTAATTATACCTGAATGTTCATTCCAGCAGCAAAGAAAACTGGATAGTAGCAAAGAGAAATCCCAGAATTTTCCTAATCCACGTCTTAAAGAGCCAGGAGTATGAAGGATGAAAAGACTGCCCTCCATTCAATTACAGAATGGTCAGAGTCCATGACTTTGGAATGCAGATAAAGGTAGATACTAAATTTAGGTTCTTAACTCATATTTCAATACCTAGATATAAGTGGCCTAATGTTTTCAAAGATGCTGAACAATTCCAGATTCCTCTGATTTTTGTTGGTACTTAAAAAACCCCAGACTTTTCTGTTTAAGTATCTAACAATGGCACTCAGAATTCTGTGCTTATAGACCAGGACATTGCAGTCTACTTTGTAAAATATTTTAAGATACCATTGTGCCTCCCAAAGAAGGAGAACACTGCAAAAGAAAAGAAATTCCCTGTGTCTTCCTGTTAATGAAGCAAATGAGGAGCAGAATTCCCATGGCCCTAAGTGTGCAGTAACAATTTTTTTTTTCCTTACCCTCCCCCGCCCCCGCCCCAGATTCAACAGAAATACACTAAAAGAGGAGGCTTGATGTGGGAAGCATCCTTGTCACTAAAACCCTTCTTAGGTGTATGGTACACCTGTAACTACACTAGCAGTGAATTAAGTCTTTCATTACTTTTAAATAATGAGCCTTCAGTCCTAGGTTATTTTCCTGTTGAGGAAAATAACAAAAATCTGGAACTTAGGACATAAGCAATTTATGTAATGCACAGTATATGCCATTATCATTTGTTCCAGAAGATTTGAGACTCTGTGAAGGAAGTACTAGGAAGACAAAGTTCCTGTCATTTTCAGACCCCCATTGCCTTCTGGAATAGTCACTTCAGCATTTCAGGGTCATGCAAAGAAAAAGGGGAATTCTGGAATACAACACAATGTACAAGACAATGCAATAAATAATGTAATGCATAAGTAAAGCTGGATAAAATTATCCCCAAGAAACCTAAGTGACACTATTAGAAAGTCCTTATTTGGTGAAGTGTGTATAACTGAATTTGTGAACTCTCATTTGAAAATAAAAAAGCAAGCAAACCAAATGACCCCTTTTCCAAATGCCATTATGAAAACAGAAAAAGGGAGGAAGGAGGGAGGAGGGAAGATTATATCTATAAATCACTTCCCTGAGTCTGAGAAAATCCTGATTATTCTCAGATTATTCTGTTAATCTCAGAGTCTCCCAGAAGAGTTGACAATTCTACTTGTTGGTAGACAACTACCATTGTTACCCCATAAAAGAAAGAATTTGACTGAAAATGTCTGAAACTGAGGGAGTTTTTAGTAGCTGCAATTAAAATAGCACAAATCAACATTCCCTAGTTTACCTACCTGCCTGTCCAAGTGGTTTAGATTCAACATTTGATTTTTTTATCCTTTATATGACAGTTTCCTAGGAATGGTAAATTTGGCACACAATTATGACAATAATACAGAACAAAACTAGAATGAGATTATTTCTTCAAGTACAACTGGAACAGCCTGCTTGACTCCAGTATTAACATGCTGAGTACCTGATAAATGTAAAGATGACATTAATTTAATAAAATAAATTGATTTAATCTAATAATAATTTTTATTGATGGTGACTTGGCAGGTGAAAGCGCAAATGAAGATGACTTTGAAACCTTTAAATGTTTTCTGAAGAAAGTACAATTATCTGATGATCTTTCATCTTAAGAACCAAAAACTAAATAAATTGAACTGAGGTTATAACATATCATTTGTAAAATATATACATAGATTTTAGTGTAACTCACAGAACATTAATTATAGCACTTATTTCACAGCTGTTCTGTGAAAACTCTAATAAAATGTGTCTACAATTAAAACTGAATATATACTGACTTCATTAACTTAACAGCTGCACCAATAACCAATACCAAGAAACATTCCCTACTTTGTTAATGTCTTGATACCATCTGCAACAATCAAAACTATTGGGTTTTAAAGCGGATGATGTCTTACTAGTATTGTGATCACAGCTACCACAATATGCTTACACGTGCTACTAAAGTGAATTGATCTATTTCAAGGGAACTTCAAGGGTTATGTGCTGCAAGACAATTTCCTAAGCACAAGTGTGTTTGCCAGAAAGTCAGAGACAGAAATTCCTGGTGGCTTCTTTCCAATTCTCATGTGCTCAAACATGAATTTCTCATGTGTCCAAACAAACAAAAATTCAACTTCGGAGCAAAAATGGGGGAGGAGACTGAAGAAGCGTAGGAAACTTTCATGCTAACAGTCACTTTTTAATGTTTTGACATTGCAACTCTGTTATTTTAACCCATATTTCAAAGTGTAACTTCCAGCTTTAAAAAGACACCCCCCAAAAAAAACCCCCTCAGAAATCCCATCATACAGAATCATAAATACATTCAAGCAAATGTATTAGGTTTTTAAATCTGCTTCTCAACCTCTTCTAACACAAAAGCAGTAACAGATAATAAGAGGCATAAAATCATACACCAGCAAGGCATGATTCCATTAAATTTATACAGCAGTGTGTCTTCAATGGTGGGTTCTTCTCCAGGCCCTGGTTTGGGGTGTGAACTTTATCCCTTCTATCTGAGTTTTGACTAGCAATGTCCTAAGTATTGCAATCTCTCTGCCACTGCAAATGTTTATCCTTACACAGTTGGGTCCTCTCTCTCTCTGTAATTCTAAACTCGCAGTACAAGTCCTACCTTTCCGTCATTACCTGTCCTGCCTTGTTTCCTCATTTCTGTTCTTCCACACTCTTCTTGTCTTTTGGTCACAATTTATGACTTGTGTAGCTTTCACAGCTCTAATTCCCATGTTCCTTATGTTCCTTTTCCCAGAGTCCATTTCCTTGCTTATTAATTACAGTCTCTTCCCCATCTTCAACCTTCTTATACTGCCTCTCTCAGGTTCCTTGTCCCAATCTGCTCCTTCCCTCAACAGTTGTCTCTTGCCATCTGTTTTTTGTCCCTGCCTCAGATGTTGTGATGCTTTTTCATATTTCCTGCACTTCCATGTCACTTGAGCACCAATAAAGAAATGCCTTAAAGCTCTAGGCAGATAATCTATTAGTTCACAGTTTCACATTCCATGGCCCACGTTAACTGGCCCTGAAATTCAGGAAGAGTCTTCCTTGATCTTTGTAATTGTGGTCTGGACCGTACTCAGTCAGTCTCCAGGTGTGAAACTTGCTCAGACAAGTCAAAGTTCTCAGTTGGAAGGTAGAAACTGTGAGGAACGTATCTGTCAAACTGTTAGGACTTTCCATGCTACTGTGGAGGGATATTTTTCAGGGTTTTCCAGCATGGAAAAACTCAGTTTTATCACTGGGATGGTATCAGACACACCTCTGGCTTAAAAACAAATTCTGCTAAAAGGTCAAGCTCTTGCTCTGAAGTGTTCTTAGTCTAACTGCTGAATTTCTTATAATTTAACAGCAGTGAAACAGAGTATTTTTCTGCTAGCTTTTGTTCAGAAATGGCTGAATCATTTTTGCTGAAACATTCATAAAGAAATTAAAATAAATCATCTGCCTGACAGACACCCAGTGGAGAAAATTTCAATCCAAATGTAAAATTTTGGCAAAGTTAAAAGGAGCTTCAGTCAGAATCTTCTAATGAGAAATATCAAGCAAGAGTAACTCCAAAGACACTACCAACTCCATCTATAATAAAATCTTTTTGTATAAAATTATCAGCTATATTATTAGTAATGAAAGTGAATATTTAGCATGTGTCTGTTTTCCTTTCAAAGTGTTAACGAAAAGGATGTAAGAAAAGTTGTCTTATGTTAGTCTTCTTTGTAAAAGATGTGACAGGCTGGATAACGGTTTAATTTTTTCATGCACAGCCTTATATGTTCCTTTAACAAGGAGTGGCCACCCAGCTGGATAGATAGCTGCTTTGCTGCTTGTCCCTGGAGGCTAGAGGCTGAGTTAGGTGGCAGCCTCTGAAGAGGGGAATTGCAGGTCTCCAGGAGTGGTCAAACTGCCGGGGGAGAGAAAATGGTGGAAAGTTTCATTTGTCTCTCCATTTCAAATGGGGAGGGACAGACAGACAGACAGAGACAGCTAGCATGGAAACTGCAGTGTGGTAGAGGCTTCTGAGAGCAAGCTCACAATGGGGCCTCAGGGACAGAGAAACCAGCTTTTATAGCCAGTGTGGAATTTGTTGTTGAAAAGGTAGCACTCTGCAAGGACATAACAGAAAATGGGGAGGTTTTTGTTCTTGGTTGTTTTTTTTAATCTTGTTCTCGTTTTCATTATTTTAAAAAGGCTATTTTCTAGTTTATGTTTCAATAAAAACAGCTTTTGAGCTTCAGAGTGCATTGGTGCTTTTGGAGGGTGTTTCTTGTAAGGAATTGTGGAGACAGATCCACCTCAGAGCTCTAGCTTAAGGTTCCACCTCAGAAGATTTTCTTAAAAAAAAAAAAAGATAACTTTTACTCCATACTGAACTACTTCTGAATGATCAGGCAAAGGATGTGTTAAGTATTTAGTAGGATTTCAGTTGTTATGAAACCGCAGTCAATTAGTGTAAAGCACTGTTACCAGAGGAAAGATTGGAAATAGTGTTATAAAATTAACTAAAATCTGTTCTATAGAATTTGTATTAGCATAGGATTAAGGTTTTGACAAATACATTTCTGGTTTTAATTGAACAGACTGAAAGCAAAACTGTTTACGTGTGAAAGACATTTTGGCAGATGTATAGCCAAGTACCATTTAGTGAAATTTAAAGAGTGATGGCAACATGTAAGGATTTTTTTAGCATACTAATAACATAATATAAAAGCAGAAGCAATTTGTTAAGAATTAAATTGCATACTCTGTATGTGCAGTAAAAATGTTTTATGCCCCTCAAAAGGTTTTATTTTCTTAAAAAAATACTTCTTAAGGGAGAGTATACATGCTAATTGAATAATAAACTTAGAAATAGCATTTTTCAAAGCATTCTTGTCTATTGTCTGCATAACAGATTCAAAACACTGATAGACTAATCCTGCTCATATTAGATACATAATGCATGTTACATAAATGGCATAATTGTGTTTTTACTGTACTTGATAGATTTTAATGTGTACTTTAAATGTCATGATACTATGAGAAGCAGCTGTAAAAAAATGCCGTCTTGCTGCTTCGTATTTATGTCCCCGTCAGGGACTTCCATAGCAGTTTTGAAAGTCTGAAGGAGTGTTAACTGCCACTATTGCCATCTCAGTATGGTGGGGGAATATCTTTCTACCTGAGCCATCCTCCTTCTCCACCAGTGCCAATTATAACAGGGAGGGTCTCCAGGGATTACTGACAATTTCCTTGATGATGCGCGAGAGCTGCCATTTGCCCACTTAGAATGATTCTGCAATGCTGACAATGACTAAAAGGTTTGTGTCTTGGCTGTTAAATGTACTTAATAGCAGTATGCTACTTTGTGTCATCTCTTGTACTTTGAGAAGAGCCGTATTTTCTCCATATGTCCGTTCATGACAACTTTCTGAGTGTCAATGTGACTGAAGGTTGGTGGTTCCAACAGTGGGTCCACATTGTCCATTTACATTTGCATATGCGTAGCAGGAGCAGTGAAATGTATAGGATTGCTAATTGTGTTTGCTGTGTGCATGTCAGAAATTAAATGACATTGATCAGGATTACTAAGATGCCAAGAAAAAGCAAACCTGTGGTAGACAGTGAGGAATTAGTCACACTTAAAACTCTTAGTTCTTTTTTAAATAGTGGTACTGAATCTAGTTTGATTATATTATGAAATCAATCATAATAAATGCAGTCTGGAGTATATATAATAAATATAACTAGTGATTCAAATGGGGAGAAGGTTGATTTTAGGCATTTACATTGGGTTTTGCGAAGTACATAAAACTGTTATGGATGATTTCCTCCAGAACCTGCAAAGAAGAGTATTACTAGTTCTGAAAAGAAGAGTATTAATATTTCTGAAATCATGTAAGGTATCGTGGAAATCAGCCAGGTACACAGCCCTGGCTGATGCACCTATCAAGGACCTTATCAGAATTTTCTTGGAGTCAAAGATGACTCACATTCATTTTACTAGCTTTGAAACAAGACTCTAATCTTACAAATCACTTGGTAAAATTCAGGTATATTGTCAAACATTTATACTTGCTGTATGGGAAAAGGAGTACTTCATTGTGTGTTGATATCCTTATATCAATATTGGTCACAACAACATGGTCTTAAGAGGATTAAAACAAGTAAGAAGAACTGCAGGTTTCCAAAATAGCTTTAATTCTCCAAATTCCATGAACTACCTCCTCCAATTTCTGTAGTTTTATGCAGGGAGGAGGCTGAAATTACACCCTGAAACTGCTGTACATTTCAAGTGTCTATAAAATCTCAATGACTGATCAGTCGTGTCTCTAATACCTTGTAGTTAAAACACTAAACTGGTTTTCATGAGATCTGGATTCAATTTCTTGCCCTGCTATAAACCCCTTGGATGGCTCTGGACTAGTGATTTCTTTTTTCAGTTCTTTATACTTACTTTTCCCAACTTTATCAGAATATAGAGTATATTTTCTGAGCTGGAAGATTAGGTAGTAATAATTCCTATTATGTATTCATAGGAGTGTTTAATGTAATGGTCTAATTTTGGGTATTAGTTAAGGATAGGGTCTTTAGATGTCTGTTTCGTGTATGGGTTTTTTTTAACTTTCATAGTGAGTTGCAGATTTCTTTGTTAATTGATACCTAAGAATAATGCTTTAGCTCTGGAAATAACTATGCAATTAATTTAATAAAATAAACTGATCAGAATATGTTTGTTTTGAATTATATTTCTACACATGAATGTTAATTAAAATTCATTGCTGCTGATAATAACATTAACATGTATACAGTGTACAGTTAACAGAAACAGAAGTAGAGACAGTTAGTGGAATTAGGTGTTTTTTCTACTGAGAAAGAATATCCCAAATCGTAATTGTTTATATTCATACATTCTCTGCAGATATTACTAATAGCGTCATTAAATCAACATAACACCATTTTAGAAACAGTAAATAGATTTAGTTATTGGGGACTTGATAGGGACTCCACTATTTCTTTTTTTTTAATTGTTTATGACTGCCAATAGGGTTGGGCATTTTTGGGTGGCAGTCATGACCTGACTGTGTTTTGTATCACAGAAAGTAATTAATGTATGTGGAAGTCTGTTGCTGCCAAGTTATTGCTTCTCAGGTGCTTTTGAAGCATTCATTGTCTTATTAAGTGATAACTGTGTAAGCATGCATGTTCATGTAAATGTTCTCACCTATTTTCTCAGAAATTTAATTTTGGCACCACTTGAATTATTGTGCGCATATATTTTACCGTGTTTGGTATCTTGGCTGGGTGGTAGAAACTCTGGCAAGAATAGGTAAGTGGAGGAAGAAACTTTTCTGTTTCCCAGAAGATCAAGTAAAGCCAACAATAAATTAATTTTATAGCCCTTCTCTGCCCCTTCTGTATTGGGGAAGGAGTGAAGGACTTTGGCAGCTGGGAATGCTCCTAAGGTGCCTTGGTTTCACCCTGTTGTGTACACTGGGGGAACAGCCAGTGGGACAGCCTGTCCCTCCAGAGTACACTGCAATCACACCAAAACCCCCAAAAATCCCACTCTTTCTCTTCCCTTTTAGTGATATCGCAACCACAATTTTACAAGGATTAATTCTCCTGACATTTCTGTGAGACAGATATAGTAAATAAGTTTACAGGGGGAAATGCCATGACAGGAGAGTTAAAAGGTTTCCCCAGAGGTGTTACACTCTGTGTGAGGCAATTTACAATTTAGCAAGCCTGACTGCCAAACCCTGTACTCAGACCACAAGTCCAAGAGACTCCTTGAAATTTAGCTGCTTATTTTTAATAATGTAAATAGTGTGTTATTACTGCAATGAAGTTGAATTATCTTTATTGTCATCTTGTGGGCAGAAAGATGTAGGAGGTATGTGCTGTATAAAACCTTCTGTGGATAATCTGGAGTAAAAATCAATGCTGGAAAAATTAGGTGTATGTGATTAAGGAATCTAAACATGGCATTATATCACACGAATGGTCACCTTGTACCGATAGAGCAAGCTGACTGATTAAAGTCAATGTTAGGCAGGGACTATGCTAACACAGAGAGGAAACTAGAATTAATATTGAAATTACTAAAATTTATATATTATCAATACAACTTTGTATGCCTGAGTGTTGTAGTCCTAGAAGGACAGTGAAAGATGCTGACAAGTCTTTACATTTAAATTTAAAAGGTGGTACTTACCTGGCCAGCATGCTTTTAGGACAGTTAAGTGTTACACAGGTTGACAGTGGTTGGAGAAGTGTCTGCCAATATTGGGCCTTTCAGAAGATGCTCTTCTATATGTACGCAATAAAAGAGTTTTGCAGGGGCATCCAGCTGTCATTGGTAAAATAAGATTAAAAAACAACAACAAAACATGTAGGGAATGGAAGGGAGCATCATACATAGACAACATGAAGTGAACTGAAGTAGGGTTTAAACTGCAGACAGTGAATGTGGTGCCAGACAGAAAAATGTGGAAAATGGTGGTAAAAGATCTCTAAATTTTGCATGCAATGTACAGCCTCTCAGTTCTTTCCCTTTTCCACCTCCTCAGATGCCATCAATATGACTTACTGTCAGTGGATACCATGGAAATCCTGTCAATGCCATTTCAAAAATCTGCTAGCAGGGGAAGAATGGCTTAGGCACACACATCCTTTTAGGAGCTAATTTGCTTCCTAGAGGTCAGTGCATGGCTGAACTGTTCAAAAAATCCTCACCTCTACAACCAGGAAGGTGAAAACTAACCTGGGGATTCAAACAAGAATGCTCAGCTTCGACTGAGGCACAAGGCTTGGCTGGAGTCTTGTAATGACAAAAAGTTTGTAGCAAAACCAATTCCTCATGGAACAGAGTGTCTGAGAACATGAGAAAATAGAGCAGAAACGGTCCTTTATACATGACCCACAGAGAGTGTATTGCACAGAGCACTGTGAGGAGCAATAAATGTACTAACCGGGTCTGGAAGATTAAATCTTCCTCTGTATAGACTATTCTTTTGGGGAATCTGGATACACTTTGCCCAAGGCTTCCTTTCCCCAATTCCTTTGTGAGGAGCGAGAGAGTTAGTCATGATATAGCCTATAATTCTCAGGTCTGGAATAGTGCTACCTGTGTGATACCTGCTGTTGGTGGCCTGCAGACAAACTATTTGAGGGATACCCACTGTCGCTCTCATTCACGTTGACCTATAGTTTATTTTATTGCTGGTCCCACAGATTAATAACACAAACCACATGGTGTAGCGGCTATTTCTAGAGGACATTTCAATTAAATCACATTAAGTCACTACTGAATATACAAATGCTATGAAATCATAAGGCATTATGTGCCCTCATTTTTAACCTACAAGAAAGTTTATACAGTGTATTTAAAGTCACCTTGGAGTTAATTTAAAGATAAAATAAATGTACCAGATTAAAAAAAAAGAAGTCCTCACTAATCTGTCACTACTTACTCTATCTTACGGAGAGCAGGGCTGAAAATAATTACTGCCTGTCTAAAATATGCCTTCTAAAGAAAGAATACAACATTTAAAATGAAATAATTGTATTCTTACAAGTGGAGCCTGCAGAAAAAAATGTAGGGGACTGAAATATTTTTACTACTTTTGGAGGATAATTATGTAATTGTATAATTAATGATACATTTCTAACAGGCAAGGTAGTAGCTTTACATGGAAAATTCTAAAATATGTTACTTTTATGTTCTACATAGCTGTAACCTGTTCTGATATCTGAAAACATTATGGTGCAATAAAATGTGACATTTTACAATATCTATTGTTAATGTTTTTTAAAAATATACAAAGAAAAATAAACAATACAGACGTAAACCACATCAAAACATAAATCTCATTTGTTATATCATATATCTATGCCTACTTTCTTTCTGATTTTAATACACTGTGAATAAAGAAGTGAGAACATTTTACTTACACTCTTGTACCATCAGTGTTGTTGTATTAATATATTTAAAGACAAGATTTGGATGACAATGCGTCTCCGTTCTCATCAGTCTCATTCCTACCGCCATAGATCTATCACATAGCAGATGGCATATGGGCAAACAGCTGAATTGTAACTGGGTGCATCAGACTGCCCCAGGGCTGCCAATTGCAGGATGGGACGGTGGTTTGTATTAGTTCAGTAAGTTGGGAGTGTATACAGTATGCTGGCGCTAAGCCTGTTTCCTTCGCAAGTGTGATCCAAGCACCCTGCGATGTATACAGTGTTCTGGGAATATATTGTCAGCACTGCCATATTTCTCAATCACAGGGAAATATCCATAATCTGCAAAATGCACAACGGTGTATGGAAGTTAACACTTTTGCAAGAATGTATCTGATGCCAATGAATTACTAGATGGCAAGCCATGTATGCATTATTTATGGTACAAAGAAAGATGAATGAGTGGGGAAAAAAATAGAGTAAAAACATGGAAGCTGAATACCAGGGAAAGTACACTGATTAAAAATGAAAAATCTGTACTCTCCCAGTCCTCCAAAGGCACAGTGCTAGTCTCTTGTCTGCTTGTACAGGCATTTGGTGTCTAACTGTCTGTCAAAAATCATTTACCATGTAAACAATTAAAAAAAAAAATTGTGCTTTGTTTCCAGCAATTTGTGTTCATTTCCTTTTCCAGCGTTTAATTCTCTAATCTACTCCTTGCCACTGCTTTGGTTTTCTATATTATTTCTCTTCTCTGTGAAAATAGAGAGTCTTCTAAAACTGGCATTCCTTTCCCTTGCTTTCATTCCTAGAGACTATGAATCTTTCTTCCATCTACTGTCACATCATCAAACTGTCCTTGTGTGCTATGGTGTGATCAAAACTGGATGGGAGTTGGCTTTCTCAGACCAGCCGCTATTCTTGTCTGTTTCTTCTGTGTATTGGTGCCATCTGCTTGGCACCTGGAGCTCAGCACTGGGAATGGCTCCTGAATCACATCCATGTCCCTGACACTGACTCATTTTGTGATCTTCAGAGATGACAGAACAATGCAAAAATTGTTCTTTCAATAAATAATTCAAGCATTCAGACTGGAATTCAAGCACTCATGGACCTGCTGAAAAATACTACATACACTATTCCACAAAAAAATGGGAAAGGGCTGTATTTGATTAAAGCAACAGTCTTGCCTCAGTCTTCACCTGCAAGTGCTCGAGCCTCACTACCCAAGCCGCAGAAAGCAAAGGACAGGACTGGGAGAATGAAGAGCTAGACGCTGTGGGAGAACATCAGGTTCGAGACCATCCAAGGCACGTGAAGGTGCACAAGTCCATGGGACCTGATGAGATCCATCCACAGGTCCTGAAGGAACTGGCGGATGAAGTTGCTAAGCCACTATCCGTCATATTTGAGAAGTCGTGGCAGTCCGGAGAAGTTCCCACTGACTGGAAAAGGGGAAACATTGCACCCATTTTTAAAAAGGGAAAAGAGGAAGACCCGGGGAACCACAGGCCAGTCAGTCTTGCGTCTGTGCCTGGCAAGATCACAGAACAGATCCTCCTGGAAACTATGCGAAGGCACATGGAGGACAGGGAGGTGATTCGAGACAGCCAGCATGGCTTCACCAAGGACAAGTCCTGCCTGACCAACCTAGAAGTAGCCTTCTATGATAGAGTGACTACATCAGTGGACACGGGAAGAGCTACAGGTGTCGTCTATCTGGGCCTCTGTAAGGCCTTTGACACGGTCCCCCACAACATCCTTCTCTCTCAACTGGAGAGGTATGGATTTGATGGGTGGACTGTCCAGTGGGTGAAGAATTGGTTAGATGGTTGCATCCAGAGGGTAGTGGTCAACGGCTCAATGTCCAGATGGAGACTGGTGTCAAGTGGCATCCCGCAGGGGTCCGTATTGGGACTGGTCCTGCTTAATATCTTCATCAATGACATAGACAGTAGGATCGAGTGCACCCTCAGCAAGTCTGCAGATGACACCAAGCTGAGTGGTGCGGTCGACAC
>NW_008824231.1:4699151-4706299 GCF_000699105.1 Pygoscelis adeliae | reverse complement strand
CGGTATCCATACAGGCTGGGGGATGAAGGGATTGAGAGCAGCCCCGCCGAGAAGGACTTGGGGGTACTGGTGGATGGAAAGCTGGACATGAGCCAGCAATGTGCGCTCGCAGCCCAGAAGGCCAACTGTATCCTGGGCTGCATCCAAAGTAGCGTGGCCAGCAGGTCGAGGGAGGTGATTCTGCCCCTCTACTCTGCTCTCGTGAGACCCCACCTGCAGTACTGTGTCCAGCTCTGGCGCCCTCAGCATAAGAAAGACACGGACCTGTTGGAGCAGGTACAGAATAGGGCCACGAAAATGATCAGGGGGATGGAACACCTCTCCTATGAAGAAAGGCTGAGAGAGTTGGGGTTGTTCAGCCTGGAGAAGAGAAGGCTTTGGGGAGACCTTCTTGCAGCCTATCAGTACTTAAAGGGGGCTTATGAAAGAGATGGCAGCAAACTTTTTAGCAGGGCCTGTTGCGACAGGACAAGGGGGAATGGCTTTAAACTAAAGGGGCGTAGATGTAGACTAGATATAAGGAAGAAATTGTTTACTGTGAGGGTGATGAAACACTGGCAGAGGTTTCCCAGAGAGGTGGTGGATGCCCCATCCCTGGCAACATTCCACGTCATGTTGGATGGGGCTCTGAGCAACCTGATCTAGTTGGAGATGTCCCTGCCCACGGCAGGGGGGTTGGACTAGATGACCTTTAGAGGTCCCTTCCAACCCAAACTATTCTATGATTCTATGATTCTAACAGAGACAGCTTTTGTATTAGCATCTTGGAAAGTATTGGCAGTCTCAGTTCTCATCCTCCAGGTGCTGTGAGTAGGAAGCTGCCTCTGTTCCTAGGACAGTCCTTTTAACATATTTGTTTATGCCTAGGTTTTTCCGTCTGCAAAATGAATTTACCTATCCTGCAGGGCTATGAAATTTAATTACTACATAAAAATGTAGATGTCAGTTTTTGTACAAGGAGGAAACATTCTTATCCTCATCCCCATCCCCATCCCCACCCCCATCATTATGCTCATCCTTATCCTCATTCGTATGATTATTATTCATCTTTTCTTTCTGTTATACTGTGCAAGGATATTACTTTTTCCCTCCTTTGAATTTACATCCTTTTTTTGCCCCAGCCCAGTCCATTTCTGCACACAGCTTCCTTCCTTTGCTCTCTATGTGAGAGTTGCAATAACCTCTTCTGTAACAAGTTATCTTGTCATTTTATCTTTTGCTATAAAGCGTTTTGAGAGGCTTTGTATAAAAGATGCTGTATGAAAATGAATTGAATTTTACTGTTTTAGCCTGAAGCGGTTATTGCACTGTGAGTTGATTCCCCTCCTCTCTCCCTTCTAGACTTAGCTTGTCATCTTTTTAAACAGATATTACATTTGTGTTGTTTTTTTAAATGTTATTTATCAATTCAGCACACAAACCAACTTGGATTTAGCAGTTTTCAAAACCATCCTTTTTAGTAAGGTCCTACACTCATAAAATAAAATAAAAACTAAAACAAACCAGAACCCCGAGATTAATGGACCTGCAGAATCCAGTTGCCTCAACAAAGATCTCACAATGAGCCCATGAGTCACAACACAATTGAAAAGACACACATGAAAAAGGCCAGATTAGGGAACGTCCCTAACACAGGACCATTCTCTTCAGTACATTGATCTCTACAGTTTGTTTTTTAAATTTTCAGCTCTGAAACTTTATGTCAACTGGTGACAAATTCTGTCATGTATTAAATAAATTGATGATTTGTTTCTCCCTCTAGTTTTGTGTTTATGAGGCAGTAACGGTGTCAGAGACTTCCGTGGGACCACCTGTGTAAGCAAATGAGTGTAAGTACAGGGACCTCTGTATAATATGACTCTAAAGCTCTGTGCTGGCCTAGGCAAATTGTATAGGAATGCTTCAGTCTAGTGCCCACAGCACCATTGCTCATTAATGGACAGTCTCTGGCTCTTCAAGTCACCCAACCAAAAAGGTCTGAAAGGACATTGCTCACCCCTCTGTTCACATCAGTAGGTTGGATTCTGACATATGGAAAGATAAGGTTTGAAGCTCACATGGTGATTATTCAGACTAAACTTGCTGCAAGGACTGTAATCTGAAGACGGGAAAGTATGTCTTCACTGAAGTCAATATGAATTTTACCACTGACTTCAGTGGAGACCGAATTTCATCCCTGTTTATTAGTACTTTCAGGAGTAAAAGTATTCACAAAATAAAGAGGAATCCCATACAAACAACATCCAAGAGGCAGTTCTGGACGAGCTGATTCTTTCTGTCAGAACAAGCTGCCCCCACTTGCAGATCAGTGGAAAAGAGGCTAAACTGAAAAAACAGTAGGAATCTCAGCCTTTTAAGGGATTAAGAACAAGACAAACAGGTAAATTCCAGAGAACCATACAAGGAAAATGAATCAGTGACACTCGTGGAAGAAAGCTGACAATTCTGGTTACACGCTGTCTGCTCTGCTACATGCATCTTCTCCCTTGCCCCTTATCTTTAAAGACTGTTTTCTTCCTTTAAAAAATTCCATCTCTTGCCACTTATTTCTCACTTAGAATCATAATACACTGTAATAATATGATTTGTTACCATGTTAAATAATTGTGCAATCACAAATACAGGATTATGGCTTTAGGTAGGGGATGGGATGATTAACTTTTATAGTAATCTAATATACAGACATGAGGCAACATGTACTGACAGATCTCTGCAAAACCATGCAAGGTATCAATTGTCAAAGAAAGCCATCATGGGGATTTACTTATCCCTTTAAAATTATTCTGAATGCTTTTTCTTTATTTTTGTACTTCTGTATGTTTGGTAAGGTTGCAGTCTCCAGAATGACAGAGACCCTTGAAAATACTCCGTTTACTGGGTGACTACCACATGGATAGGTTTGCCCATCATTACTCATGATATTTTGGTGCCACTCATTCTCTCATAGGAAGAATACAGTGTTGTGGGTGTGACAGACTGGTTTGCTGTTGGCAATGGCCTGCTCTTGCTAAAGATTGTCTTCTTTCCTTCAGGACTCCGCTCTGGATAGTCTTTACCGGTCTACTTATTTTACCTGGTCTTTGATTACTCACAGATTATATACGTGTATAGAGAGGGATCTATTCAAATAAATTCTCTAAATTTGGGTGTTCAGTTAGATCTTACATCTCCTTAGGCTCTCTACATAGAGATAGAGAGTGAGAAATTCCACAAAATGACAAAATGCCCTGGACAATTCCATCTTTCTCCAGTAATTTTATAAAGATGCCATCTACCACTCTTTTCTGAGGTGAAAGGAGCTTCTTACAAAGTTGATATACACAAGAAAGCAAGAATAAATCTATCACCACTGTGAGGCACTCATAATATCAGACTTAGACTTCTAAATTTGAACCTGTGCAAATGGTACCTCTTGGGTGTTCTTATCTCTTCTGAAATCCTGAAACGAAAGTATCTGTTACTGGGTTGGAAAGGGCAGGGGTAATTTAGTTATCCATCTTTTGATTTCAGTTAATAGGTTGGCATAGTAAGGGGAAGCTTCTGGAATGAGTCTTGTCCTTTCTGCCTTCTGTTCCCACCAATAAGAGAAAATCTTCCATTCCTCCAACAAAAGTGTCCCCTCTGAGGAAAAGTGTTTTTCAGGCTCAATACATCAAAACAGTTTAAATTAGGTCTCTGGACAAGCTGCAATTCCGTGTCTCAGCTGGGACTGATCTTGCTACTTACCTAAAGCCCTTAAATCATTACAGAACTGTTTAACATGGTTTGTCTGAAAGACTGCTGATTTCAGCACCTGTGGCTGTTACCAAAGGAGTTTGTCCCACTGTTTACAAGTAAAAGGTTCTGGGAAACCTAGATTTGAACAGTTTTCCTCATTTTTCCCCGGACTTCAATTGCAAAGAATTTCTATAGCACTTCCAGGAAAGAGCTCTGGCTTTCTAAAGGACACAATATTACTTCAAGTTTCATTCATGTAGCAGTAAGGTATCCAGCATTATAGGGGTAAAGAGCAACCGGTCTTACCATTTGCTCAATGATCAAAGGTATGAAAGGGGTTGAAGATCACTGGCATCTCTATTATACCTATTAGGGAGATAAACCATGTAGTTATTACTAGGATCGTTCTGCATCTTCTCACATTAAGGCACTCAATGCAGCTTTAAGGAAATTATCTGGAAAACTGAAGGCGTAACAACAGCTCCTCCGCTGTTCCAAATAAAAGAGAACTATGGAGGAGACAAAACTTATGGTGAATTAGCTGAAATGTAGTGACAGCAAGTGCTGCTTTAAAATGGTATGAGGAAAACAACTGGAGAGACAGAATGCATGACAGATCTATAGCTACATGGATGCGTGCCCGATGTCTTTCCAACTGTTGCATGTCCATATGAGAAAACTTGGAATGTGCATTATAAAAATGAGCTAGACTCTCACGTGTTGGTATTATTCTTCCTCAGGAATAGGCTGTACAAGAGCGTGTACATTTGGCACATTCTGTTTGCTCCAGTTTGGCTTTATTAGATTTTTGGTGAAAAATCAGCAATATTCTTCAGGAGGCATCTTTGGGAGAAGGATTACTCACTCTGCTAATGAGTGTGAGAATAACAGAGTACAAAACCCCAAATAAATAAATAAATAAATAGACCACAAAGACCACTATGTTAACCCTAATCAGGTAGCTGGAGTTAGTTGATAGTGGTCCAGTTATTAATTTGAAACACTAACACCAGTTCAGTTTGTCACACAACTACATTTTTTTATTTGACCCCTGCTTTCAGTGGAAGACAAAGACAGTCATGGGTACCAAAGCTGGCTCAAAACAGGAATCCTTTAATCAATAGTCTGTTAGGACATTTTGCTTTTTTTCCCCCACTTGACCAAGGAAAATTATTATGTGCTCTCAAATTTTATTACATTTATTTATTATTTTATTATCTCTTTTATTACAAAAATATATGTTTGAATTTCTGATGATAGACCCTTTGGCACAACATGTATATCTTCACTGAGGTTTGTCAGAAGGGCTTCTTTTTAAGAAGTTATTATTATCAGCAAAGAAAGTAGAGGAAGAAAATTAGTCTATTTCCTGCATTTATTTTAAGAAACACAATTGCAAAATGAAGATCAGAAGGCCCAATCCTACAAGATACTGAGTACCTGAAGCATCTGTTCTGGCTACTGGATGCATAACCAGAAATTATTCTGCCTACATATCTTTGAATCACCGAGGATCTGAAAAAGGTGGTTTCCATTCTGATTAGTAGACACAGGGAGGATATTTACAGAACCACAGAATCACAGATTGAGGCTGGAAGGCATCTCTGAAGATCATCTAGTCCAATCCCCTGCTTAAAGCAGGGTCTTCTAATGCAGGCTGCCCAGGGCTATGTCCAGTTGGGTTTTGAAAACATCCAAGGACGAAGGCTTCACAACAGCTCTGGGAACGTGTTCTATTGTTTGACCACCCTCACAGTAAGATAGGGTTTGTTTGCTGGTTTGTTTTGCTTGCCTTTTTTTTTTCCTTGTATGAATCATACTAAATTAAAGACTCAATACTGCAATTTAGTATTAACATTTGGACCAAAGGTGAGAGATAAGCTTCAGGAGCAAAGCCTTTTTTTAGTGTGTGTGCATTCACTGCCTATATTTATGGCACTAGTTATAAATTTGTGATGGTTCTTTCCAGGAGTACAGAAAGAGTATATAACATACTGGGGCTCCAGGAGTGCCATGTCAGCAGTTGCCCTCTTCTCCCTTCCTCCCATAATGTGATTTTCATAGAAAGGAAAATTCAGGCATGTAGGTCAGATGGGTGCTGATCATATCTTGTATCTCTATGTTTTGGGGATGAGAAGACACTCCTGCCTACACCTGCAGGTCAGTTTAGAAGTGGCCAAAGGGAGCACTGACAGTTCTGGAGACATTTTACAGGAGCAGAGGACTGCAGGTGCTGGCTTGTCCTTGCCGTGGCGAATGGCTGACTAAGACTCCAGAGGTCACTTAGAGTTTGCCCTCAAAATATAAGTTGTTAGAAAATTGCTTCACCTGCAATCTAAGCCATTTTCAGAAAGATTTATGCTCTAAATCAACACTCTACAGCATGGCTTCTTTTCTTAGAAAAGCTTAAAGCACTAAAAGTACATTTTGGTTCATTTAGTTTTCGTTCTCAGATTTAAAACAAAGAAAAACATTCTTGCTTTACAATGCAGCCCTTTTTGCCTCAGTTTGGTGTTGGGTTTGGGTTTTAGGGTTTTTTGTTTGTTTGGTTGGTTGGTTTTTTTTGGTAATCTGACATTTCAACATTAGCACAAAAAGCAAGCAAACAAAACTTACAGACTGGAGAGAAGTGGGAAGAAACAATTGTTCCAGCATTCTTCTCTTTCACCTCAACAGTTCTTTAGAATCCATACCTGCATATATGCTTATGCATATACATATGCCTATGTATATGTATAATATATAGGAAAGTCAAATTCTGGAATCGGATAATTTATTCCAGAAAGTTTCATTTTTCATGAAAACTTCATGAAGTCTGTAAGTCGTCGCACTGCATGCTACTCAAGGTTTTGGAATTTCAGAATCTTCCAGAGAATGGAAAATCCCTTACCTACTCCTGTTTTACTTGATAGCATAGTGTCAGATGTTCTTTAGCACCTCCAGCATTAAAAGAACGTGTGAGATTTTAACATCTCTATGTGCCAAGTGAATAAGGGCAGAGACTTTAATTAAGATATGGTTTGATTTATCCTGTTAAAAAGACAATGTTACATACACACAAAATATCTCAGAATGTGTATGAATATAAAGGAGATTGATGCAGATAGGTGGATCAGTCCAAGAGCCAAACCAGGAGTCTGTGGGTCTTCTAGTTTAAAGGGAGATCAGGTACAAAAGGTTCACAGACAGTCGTGGTTGCACAAAACATTAGTCTAGGACTATTCTCAGTGAACCTGTTTGTTTTTCAACCAGCCAAACATAATCTGTAATATTTGATTTATTTTTTAATCTGAGTTAAAAATCAGGTATTAAATAATGTCAGGTCTCTTCTAGTCTCTGGTTAGTGGAGAATTTGGGGTTCTAACATATAATAAAGTGGGGACAAAGTCAAAGATATAGGGTAGAAACAGAACCAGATGCATTATGAACAG
>NW_008824231.1:4688225-4699131 GCF_000699105.1 Pygoscelis adeliae | reverse complement strand
CTTGATGCAATGGTCCAAAACAGAGAATTTGGAGAATTGCAGACAATCATGGCATTTTAATTTATCTGAGAGAATGAAACCAAAAATAGGAAAAAAACCTCACATTTTCTGATGAGACAACCATATTTAAAGTATTAAGTGCCTGGGGAAAATGGTCAAGATTTCTTTCCTTTCTTTCCCCCCATGCTTCTCCTCCAGCCTGATAATGGCCATAAAGAAGCCCTTGGGTAAAGCTGAATTGAGCAGTCAAAGAGCAGCTATTTAAAATGTTCAGAATCTGGAAGTTTGCTCTCTTTTCCAACTTTACACAGAAGCTAGCCTTAGGAGACACTTGGAAAATAGCCCTGCAGCTTTGTCATGGCATTTTTTTCCTGCATCTGAACATCATTATCAGATAGAAACATCTTTTCCCTTCGAGTTCCTGTCAAGGCCATGATGTCACCTGCAGTGACTGCGGCATTATTTGCAAACGTCAGTGGAACGTGAAATGTGTGGTCTTAAGGATGTATGCTTATGAATACAGGCATGGCTGTTCTGAACATATACTGTATATCCAAAGGACATCTGTGATTAATATCTCCCAGGTGATAATTGTATAAAGGACCCTCTGCTCTGAAAGGAACAGCTCCATCACTGAAGCTAAAGAATATAAAACGCTGTTAATGATACTTTATGCTGACATGGCACCTTTGTTCTAAAGTTATCAGGCATTGTACCAATGTCAGTGAGCTTCTCTGAGCATCCTTTCCTTGGAAAACTTCATAGTGAAGAACCTATCAGAGAAAGAAGTTTAGCGAGATTCCTCTAGCTGTCAAATTGTCCAGCAGGTTTTGCATCCTCTTCCCCTTGTGGAATGGGCAGAGGCTTTTATTAACAGGTTTTCAGACTACCTCTCTGATTTTGGCTTTCTGAAATCATGATTTTCAGGTACCCGATAATGCTCATGTCTTCTACTCTAAAAGACATAAGAATATTTCCTGAGAAAAGTATATACTGAAAAACGACAATGGAGCTTTAGACAGATTTTTCACATGCTGCCTAAATAAAGCAATACTGTACCAGGCCTGAGTGTGTGTCCAAGACATCATGGAAAACTCTCCATGGGATGTCAGAAAATTATAGTGAATTTGAAAAGAATGATGAGACACATACATTGTTGGCCACTTCACTTGCTCACAGGAATGGACGTCAAAAAGAGACATATGTCCCTTTTGCAGTATGACTGATGTATTCTGTAAATTCAGTGTTATCAGCAGACATATGAATTTTGCGATATGATTTTACCTTCTTCTAGGTACAGTTCGTGTAGTTGTATGCTTACTTAAAATTATCAGCATTCTTTTAAAAAAGGAAAAGCCTGATAATGTGACTCAAATGCATGTTATAATCTCAGCATTCATGATGGGAGAGCATAAAAATCCAATTGATATTACCATCTTATTTTTTACCCTCTTTATTGTTCTGAGAGGATGTTAGTTTTAGGTGATGAAAATAGCATTGCCACAGAGATATGTAGAGGTAAAATGAGACCTTTGGAGATATAACCTAATCCCCTACTCCCTTTCTACAAAGCATTTAGAATTGGTCCCCTTCTAACATAGGATGTAGGGCTGATCCTTGATCTGGTGTAGTAAATGCCATGTCCCTGCAGTGTTGGCTGCAGAGAAGATTCCACAAGGGCCCCAGGAAACACAGAGAAGACTTTCTCTTTTCCTTCCTTCCTTCCTGCCTTCCTTCCTCCCACTCTACCCCTTCCCCTTCCATTTTCAGACAGCAACTGAAATCGATTGCTGGGGTGAAAGTTTAGCAAGCTATTTGGGTTTCATTTATTTGGCAATCACTACCTCACACTCGGCTCTGGCTTGCCCTATTCAACTCCTCAGCCCACTCCTGATTTCTGTAGCTCTCTGCTGTTCCCTACCCCCCTCAGCTGTGTCACAGCCAGCACAAAAGCTCTGTTTTCAACCCAGCACAGACCAGTTGTGTCTAAGGGGAGTAGTACTACCTAAATTAGTGCTACTGCTATGTTCTTTTCAGAGAGCTGTCAGCACACTTATATGTAAGTTCCCTTCACTTATATGACTTCCTTTTTTTCCAATGGGTGCTTGGGGCTTTCAGGAGTTCCTTTATTGTCATTCTTGGCAGAGAATTGGCTTTGCTCAATATTTGAAAAATGAAATTAAAAAACCCAAACAACCCCACCCCTACTCTCAAACCCAACCACCATCCTTTTGTAATATTTTCAGACTTGGAGACTTAGAACATGGAGAGATCATAGGCCATTTAAAAAGACAAGCTTGCCTTACCTTTACAGGCATCTAGGTGCTTGAGCTGTTAAGTTAGGATGTGGAAACCCCATGTTCGAGTCCTTCTCTGTTCTGAAGCAGGCTGGCTACATGTGTCTCCCATGTTACTGGTGATGCTTGGATCACAGGACAGTGTTTGTCCTCCTTCTTCCCTTCTCACTTATCTGCAATTCTCTATCCTCCCCCTCCCCTGCACATTACCCTACAGTGGCCAAACATCTGATGTCTCTAGTGATTTCAGATGTGGGGAAAAACATACCATATCTAGTTCTAATATATATATTTTTTTATACCTTGTTCTTGTGGTCACTGCCTGTTAAGGTCGTTTACATGACAAAGTTTTTGAGAATTTACCATTTTTTTTTTTTCCCATTAGACAATATTGAAGAAGTTCACAAAGCCTTTCTGTGAATTCTTCATCAAAAAATTGTACAGAAGTTTTCCTCTGGCCATTTTTATGATTGACAGATTTTAACTTAACTGCTCAACAGGATATAATTTTGTGGACCTTTGTCTTATCTTCAAGACAGGGTATCCTTGATAGATGCTGAAGTTTTGAGGTTTACTATTAGCTGCATTTTTTTTTTCCCTTGCAATATTTCAACCTTGGAAGTTCTCAGAGTCTTTCAAGACACAAAAAAACCTCATTCAGTGTTTAAAATATAATAAAGTAACAGGCATTTTCTACATAGTCTTTTAAAGAAAACAACGATTAAATTATCCTGTGACTTTCTTCCAAGACTTCTGTTAAACTGTCCAACTCTTTTTAGGCTTTCTATCATCCTTTTTCAACTCAATGCTTTTTGTGTGTGAAAGGAAGAGATGATCAACATTTTAGAAAAAAAAAAAAAGCCTTTGAGAGTACAATGCAAACCTATTTGTGTGATAGCAGGATCTCAAATTGTAACCTTGTCAGAGTCCACTATTTGAAAGTCTCTGGTTTTCAGTGACAAACACCAAGTTCTGCTGTCTCAGAGATTTCTGGGTAACACCTGCATAGAGCTACGCCAAATATTGCTCCACTTGTGAAACTTTTCTTCCAGGTGCTACCCGGCTTGCAGAAAGGGATGGGACTGTTTCCGCACTTTATTATAACTTCTGCACCATCAACTGTGTTGATACTGTAGGTTTATTAGAAAGTTTTTATAAGAAATTAGCTCTTCTGTGGAATTGTTACATGTCTCCATCTTGCTCTGTTGGGGTTGGCTAATGTTCTATTTGGGTCAGAGTTCTGCAGAGAGGTAGCTGGAGCTGAAGTCCCATAATTCAGGAGAAAGGGGGAAAAGGGTGTGGATGGGGGCTGGGACCTGTGACTGCAATGGGAGAGTCCGGAATAACACCTGAGCTGAGGTGGGTGCTGTAACCCTTGTTTTATCAGGATACAAAACCTACTTCATCTGGAAGTCTAGCCCTCACTGTCTTTAAAAAGTAAAAGTGGATACTTTTGAAGAGAATGTTGGAAAGACCAAAGTTCTATGGTGGTAAATATACTTCTATTTTCTTTATAATATTAATCATAGAGTATTTCTTATAAAGTTTTATCTTTATAGTATAGAAACACACTAAGGCAGGTGGGAAGAGAAGCAGAAGGAGAATTTCAAGTTGGTTAAGGAAAAATTCTCCATCCTGGTAAAAATAAAAAAAAGAATTTTAGAGTTGAAGGAAAAATCCAGTGAAAATCAGTGATTTGGCAACAACAACAACAACAACAACAAAATTACAAATATGTGTCTGTGTCTGCAGGACTGTTTAAATCAGGGGGAAAAAAAATAAAAACTTGAAAAGGTAAAAAATGTTGCAAATCTTCAAAGAGACATTACCTTTGTTTCAATTTTTTCTTCCATTTTTATATAAAGCAAAAAGTATTTGAAAAAATGGAGTATTTTGTTTTGGTTTGACCTGAATGATTTTCTTGTTCAAAGCATGTTTTTATGAACCTGCCTGTGCAGAGCACAATGCAATATTCACAACTCGGTACTGTGGATTGTACTTCAAAAACAGGTCTACACTGGGATTTCACAAGATTTGCTCAAAAAATACAGACCAAATTGAGAAAGATTTTTTTTAAAAAAGCACAGCAATAGGCAGGATGACCTTTGGGAATGTGCAGTTCATTTTCTGTCAGTAATTCAGATACTCAGGATACCTTGTTCAGGATACTGAGATATAGCAGAAAAGCTGTAAAACATGCTTAAACCCTGATGAGGGCTTTGGCAGAATGTGGTACTACAGCAATATTTTTTTTTTTCCAAACAGACCTAAATGTTAATTAACTTTCAGTGCTTCATGGTTCATAAATTTTTCTCCTTCAAGTGCTATTCATGTCTTTACTCTTACAGACCTGAATAGGCCAAAGTTGGCATAAAAATGAATTTTCATGTGCCACGTTAAGCATATAGACCAGCATTTACAAGATAAGGGTATTATCAACTGCAGTCACCGAAGTGACTGACCAAAGTCAATCAGAGTTCGCAACTGGAAACTACAAACTCAGTCCTAACACTGGTACTGGCTTCAGATTAGAAATAGTTGGGGTTTCTCTGTGCTCAGTCTCGGGTTTACCTCAGACACAGTCCTGAGTTTCCTAGAACCAGAAAAAGAAGTAGAAAAAGAAACCGGTAAGAAGGCAATCAGAACATTGCTGCCAAATCAACATTAATTTTATTAATAGGGTCATTCCCTTACTACTTCCAAATACTGAATTACAAAAATCAAAGCATAGATGCACTTTTCATCTGATAGTTTCAGAGTTCTGTGCCAATAAGTTCAACGTGGAATTAAATTGATCCCTTTTTTTACAGATTGTTATTGTAAGAGGTATTTATTTTGATGTCAAAATTACCTTTCAGGTACCTCGCAAAATTTAAAGGCAGCTATAGTAATATAAAAATTAAACATCATTAACCCTAAATTACCTATGAAGCTGCCCTCATCCAGCTGCCTATTGAATAACAATTTGTCATGCAGCAGTATTGTGCTGCCCTATTTTCTCCTTCTCTAAGAAAGACCTGGATAATTTCATCTGTCTTTTAAATTTTATCAGCTGTAAAGGAAGCCAGCATTTGGCATTTTTGGGGCTACTCCTAATGCACCATAGCTTGCTTTCATAATGAGTCAGGCTAAAGCTTCGTCCCACTGAAATTATTTAACAGACCTCAAAACTAAAGCTCAAATGCTGTTGTGAATTTGCTGACACTTCAATGCATTCAGCAACTGTAGGTGGTCTGTCTAAATCAACCACTTTAATCCCATCACATCTAATGACTCCTCATTAATAAATTAAAATGAAAAGTCTCTTGTTCTAGACAGAAGACTCTGAAATGTGCTTCAGTATTAAATGTATATATACTATGTACATATTGTATAAATTTGTATGTATATGTCTATGCATGTATATATATATACACACGCACATATAGGAAAGTGAAATCAAGAAACTTGAAAATATGAAGTACACCACATAAATACCACCAAAGTGTATTTCATTAATGACTGACTTTCAATCTTAGGAAATAAAGTCAGAAATATATAATAGCTGTAAGATCTTTCTTTCACTTTCTCTGTTTTAAAGGTCTCTGAATGATTGAAAATGGTTACTGTCGTGTTGATTGCTATTCTCCCTTCAGTTGCCCATTTAAATTCCATAATATTATACCTGTCTATACTTGCTGCTTGAAATAAGAACATCTTTATTCTGCTTTGCCTCTTATTGCTTTCCAGTATTCTGGTAGAGCTGAGAATTCTCAATTGACAAGTCCCATTGTGCTCAGTTCCACATAAGCCTCCTGTAAGACACATCTCTCCCCCCCTAAAAGTTCATAGACTAAATGGCAAACTGACAAAAAAATAAGTTGAATAAAATATCTTCTGTGTTTTATGGATAGGGAGAAAGGTTAGCAGAAGGAAATGTGTCTTGCTCCTCAGTGCACACACAGCCAAATCAAGAACTGACTTTAAATCTCTTGTTTTCCGAGTGCCATCACCACAAGACCTTCAATCCTACCTTTGATTTAACTTTCTTTTATACTTTCCCCATGCACCTGCTGTTCAATATCAGGGGTTCAGATTCTGCAGAATGACAAGGTGAGCATACAAATGTGCAAGGTTGTAGATGTAACCAAGATAATTAACACGGAGAGGCATGCTCAGCATATTTTTACTTTTTTTCTTCACAGATAATGACTTTCTTGCCTTTGAATTTAAGAAGAGGTACCATGTAGTATTCCTACTGCAATTAATTGATGAAAACATTCTCCCCCTACCCCGAGTTTCTTCTTTGCCTAGAAACCTGCCACTATGCAACCTAAATATGTATATTCAAAATAAGGAAAAGAATAAAGAGACAGAGTGGGGGGGGGGGGGGGGGGGGAAGAGAGGAACTAGCTGATACGTTTCAGTTACAGTATTTGTATTCTGAATTTATTCTTCTAACCTCTCTTGAAATCCTAGAGAAATTCGGTGCTTCAGTTAAAACTGAACTTAGGCAGTTTCAACTCACATAATGATTATATGCTCAGAAGTTCACTAAAGGTCTATTTGACTGTGGCAGTATTACAGGAGGTCATATTTTTTCAAAGATGAACTGTTCTTGAACAATTTTTACAATTTATTGGGCTGAAACAAGCTCTCCGTCAATATCAACCACATACCTTCTTTTTTCACATATTTCTTTTGAATTGTTTTCTGTTGGTTTTTTCATCACTATTTCTTGAAGATTTTACAAGAAAATGCCACATTTTTCTCAATAATAGAGTTCTCCATGCCCTCTGTTACAGTACAGCAAAACTGTGATAGATTATAATGTCTTATGGCATTCTCAGATTTTTAATTTTACAGCGTGGGACCAAGCAGAGCAACAGGTAATTACTGTTTTCAAAGTATCTGAAAACTTTAAGTAGGATATAGGCCCATTGTGCTGGAATCTGAACATGTAGTTGGTAAGTTTCTGATTTAGCTGCAGTTTGAAAACATGAGATAATCAACCAAAGAATGAAACTATGCAAGAAATTTATTAAAAAAAAAAAAAAAAAAGAAGAATTAGATTCCGTTTTAGAATAATACTGTAGTTCTTTTTTGGCAAAAGCTGAGAGATTGTTCTGATCAGACATATATGATCCCACAAAAAGTGCTTCCCTCTTCATTTTGTTTGTCAAGAATGTAAAATGGTACAGAGGTATGAAAGCTGTTGCAATATAAGCATCAGTAAGTTGAAATCTAAAGACTTTTCATAGCTAGCCTTCTGAGGCTACTCCATTGAATCTGAGCAGATACTCTGAGTCATGCTATTGTAACAAGAATAAACGTATTTCATGTTGAATATTCTTTCTTCTTTTTTTTTTTTTTTGGGGGGGGGGTCATTCTTATTTTACAATAAAGTCTTTATTTTTCAAAATTCTGTATGACAATGTACCAGAACCAGAAACCGTGGAAACCCAGTCTCTGTATCAGAAGCAAAACAGTATTTTTGGTGGGCTGCTGAGGAATTAAACAGGAAATAAAACCTGAATTCTACTGGTACTTTGTGTAAAGAGAACTGTTACTGTGAAGTATTTCAAATTTTAAGAACTACTGGCTGGATAAAAAATGTCTCATTATAATTTTTCCAGCCAACCCTGCTACTTAGGGATTTATAATGGGAAAATAAATAAAAACTAAATGAAAGCTTCTTCTCTTAAAGGAACTAATGAAACAAAGAAATGTCCAGAAAAAGTAATTTCCATTTTTCTAACACCCTGATGCAACACTCTCTCAAAACCTGTACATTTATTATTGGCTCTACTTTTAGCATCATTATAGAAAGTACATTTAAAGAATTATAAGCAAACATGTTTGGAAGGATTTTTTAGTAATCAGCCACAGCATACAGGTTTCCATAGGGAAAATTATATAAACCAGACTTTCAGTTATGTATTTAAAAATTCTGCCTCTGGCGGAATTTATTATTTATTCCAGAAAGTTTAGAGCAAGGGAGACACAAGATCCATAGAGCAAGAGTTTTGGAGATGTTTCCTTTAAAAAATGTATTAAGACAAATAAGTGAGAGAAATATGTGAAGTAATAGATTGTTAAAGAAATGGAAAGTGCCTTATACTGCAGTGCAGAAATGAGGAAACATACAACAAAAAGAAAAATTCAAAATTAAAAAAATTATTTTCCTTGCCTAAGACATGACTGTGGAGCTCATTACCACAGGATATCAACAGGACAAGAGATTAGTGGGATTCAGAAGAAGGTGAGGAATGTACATGAACTAGAAGAATAATAATTATATCAGTAATTAACGTTTTTGAAAGGAGCAGAAACCTAATTCTTCAGGAGTTAAAATTGAACTTGAGTTAGAAAGGAGACCTTTCCTGGTGGCAATTAGCCTCTAATTGTCTATTATAGTTTTTTTCTGAAATTGCTCAGTGACACAGCAAGCTAATGGACAACATCAAACCACAGAGCTCATCGAGAATGGTGTCTGTTGTTATCATATTTAGAAAACTCCAGTTTTTCCCGATTCTTGTCAGTTACCACTGTGTGGTAGAATCGTGATGTGTAAATAATTTATAGGCACTAAGATTTTGTTTTTTATTGCTACAAGTTCTTTGGATTGTAGAAATTATTCTTCCTGGTAATTATTGGCTAGATTAAGAAAGGGGAAAAAAAAAGATAGCTGTACTAAGTGCAATGCTTCTTCCTTCTTCATCATCAGAAAGAAGAAATAGAAACATTTGTACCACTTTTGCTAGCCTACCTGCAGTTTTTTATACCTGCATCATGTCCTCTTGTATTTTTTGTTTTCCTTGAATAAATAGTCCAAGGCTCTTCAATCTCTCCCTGCAGAAGCTGTAATGCCTCTCTCACATTCCTCTTTGCAGTAGAATGGTATAACAGAAAATGCTAGTCCTCACACATTATTCTTTTGTGTAAATGGAATGCAATATTTTTGGTATTATTTCCTATCCCTGTTCCTTACTAATCATAGTGTTTTGTTTGTCTTTCAGCTGCTACTGAAAGCTAGGTTTGCAAAATGGTAAAAAGCGTAGTCAGTGGGATGAGCTGTGGAAAAGGATGCTGAGTGAGATCTGGATTTTAAACAAAGATTTTAATGGAACAGATAAAAACTTCTTTGGTACATGCTACCACAAAGGGTTTACATATGTGTTTAAGGTTATATGTGAGCATATCTATAACTTCAATGGTATAAATTAAGGACAAATGCCAGATTCTGCACCTGGGATGGTGTAATCCTGGATGTACATATAGACTGGGGGACAAGAGGCTGGTGTGCAGCCCTGCAGAAAGAGATGTGGGTGTTTTGGCTGATGGGAAGATCAATACGAGTCAACAAACTGCCTTGGCAGCCAAAAGGGCAAGACGTATCCTGGGGTGCATTAAGCACAGTATAGCAAACAAATGGAAAGAAGTGATTGTCCCACTATACTCAGCATTGGTGCGGCCTCACCTCAAGTACTGTGTGCAGTTTTGGACTCCACAATATAAGGATATAAAAATATTAGGAAGTGTCCAAAAGAGGGCAAGGATGATGGTGAAGGGACTAGAAGGCATGACTTTTGAGGCATGGCTGAGGGTACAAGGTTTGTTCAACTTAGAGAAGAGAAGACTGAGGGGTCACCTCATTGCTGTCTACAGCTTCCTCATAAGGGGGAGTGGAGAGGGAGGTGCTGATCCCTTCCCTCTGGTGTCCGGTGATATGGAAGTGTCAGGGGAAGTTCAGATTGGTTATTGTGAAAAGTTCTTCACTGAGAGGGTGGCCTAGTTCTGGAACAAGCTCCCCAGGGAAGTAGGGCCACACCTGTCGGTGTTCAAGAAGAGTTTGGGCAATGGTCTTAGATATACAGTTTGACTTTTAGGTTGCCCTGTGTGGAGTCAGGAGTTAAACTTGATGATCCTCGTGGGTCCTTTCTGACTCTGGATATTCTATGGTTCTATGATTTTACTGCCCAGGGAAGTGGGTGAGTCACCATCCCTGGAAGTTTTTAAAGGACAGGTAGATGAGGCGCTTAGGGACATGGTTTAGTGGGCATGGTGGTGTTGGGTTGACGGTTGGACTCGATGATCTTGGAGGTCTCTTCCAACCTTTAATTATTCCATGATTCTATGAATGTTTAACCACTCTTTCAGGAAAGAAACTTTTCCTCACATCCAATCTAAACCTCCCCTGGCACAACTTGAGGCCATTTCCTCTAGTCTTATCACTAGTTACTTGAGAGAAGAGACCAACACCCACCTCGCTACAGCCTCCTTTCAGGTAGTTGTAGAGAGCGATGAGGTCTCCCCTCAGCCTCCTGGCTAAACAACCCCAGCTCCCTCAGCCGCTCCTCATAAGACTTGTTCTCCAGACCCCTCACCAGCCTCGTTGCCCTTCTCTGCACACGCTCCAACATCTCAACGTCCTTCTTGTAGTGAGGGGCCCAAAACTGAACACAGTATTCGAGGTGCGGCCTTACCAGCACTGAGTACAAAGGGACGATCACTTCCCTACTCCTGCTGGCCACACTACTCCTGATACAGGCCAGGATGCCATTGGCCTTCTTGGCCACCTGGGCACACTGCCGGCTCATGTTCAGCCGGCTGTCGACCAGCACCCCCAG
>NW_008824231.1:4685494-4687529 GCF_000699105.1 Pygoscelis adeliae | reverse complement strand
GGCCCCATAGACTTGTGAGCATCCACATGACGTAGCAGGTCGTTGACTGCTTCCTCTTGGATTATGGGGGGTTCATCCTGCTCGCCATCCCTGTCTTCCAGCTCAGGGGGCCGAGTACCCTGAGGATAACTAGTCTGCCTGCTAAAGACTGAGGCAAAGAAGACATTAAGTACCTCAGCCTTTTCCTCATCCTCGGTGACAATGTTCCCCCCCGCATCCAATAAAGGATGGAGATTCTCCCTGGCTCTCTTCTTGTCATTAATATATGATATGATGAAGTGTTTTCTGAACTAAATTCACTAGGGTGCAATCTGAATGGAAAAAAGACCAGAAAGACTGGAGCCTAAATATATAACTTATCCGAGTAACATGTTTAAGACATTTGTCAAACCCTTTCCATTCATGATAAAGAGGGAGACTTAAAATGTATATATTTGAACCCCATTGAGAGTAATTAGCATTCTTGTATCAAACCTCACCTCCTGTTCCCTCTTCCAGATAACATCTGTTATTCATGATGTAAGCTTTATAAAAGTCATTGTTTTCAGCTAGTAGCATAAATTCATCTGCTGTTCTTCAGGCTCCATTTCATGCTTTACTTAATAAGAATACCACAGCATTATTTTTTTTCCTGAATTCCCACGTAATTCTTTCTTCTGCAGCAAAGATCAATCAACTGGCATTACATTACTCTTGATACTGATACCATATCATTCTGTAAAAAAAAATCAGCTTTGAACAAGGCCATAAGTCCTCTTGTTCAATTAGTTTCATAGAGATAATGGTTAATGAGATCAGGAAATGCTTGTGCAAAGGAATAGCTCCAGGGAGCTATTTGTTTGAATAGACTAAGGGGCATATCTAGGGCTATTGCATACTCCTTTCAAGGCTACCTCTTCTTTCTTTTTGAAGATGGAAACGTGCTTTGCTTTGAAATCTGTTAAGACAAATGTCTTTCAGAGGCTTTGGACTTGATCAAGAAAGGCAGGAAATCCCTACATATTTTATTTCTATTTTGTTGCATGAATTGCAGTTATTATTGGCCCTGACTGATTTAATTTTCAGTATTTTTCTGACACTTCACAGTACTCTATACATTGAAAAGGTATCTGTGTGCTCAGTAGGCTCATAGTATAATTCAGGCTGGAAGGGATCTCAGGAGGTCTCTGGTCCAATCTCCTGCTCACAGCAGGGTCTGCTATGGGGTTGGACCAGTTTGTATCCAGTCATGTCTTGAAAACCTCAAAGGATGGAGATGGCACTACCTGTCTCGGAAATCTGTGCCATGGCTTGACACTCCTCATGGGGAGCAAGCTTCTCCGTATAGCCAGTCTGAATCTCTCATGTTTATACTTGTGTCCATTGTTTTTTTATGAAGAGCATGGATCCCACTTCTTGATTACTCATCGTAGGTACCAGGGGTTGCTGTTATGTCCCCTGAAGCCATCCTGCTCCTGGCTGACCAAGCCTAGCTCCTCCAGCCTCTCCTCACAGAAAAAGTGTTCCAGCCCCCACAATCTTGGTGGTCTCCCCTGAACTCCCTCCACTTTATCAATGTCTTTGCTATACTGGGGACCCAAAACAGTGTCCAGCTGTGGTCTAACATGTGCTTAGTTAAGGGCTTATTACCACACAGGAGAAGAGACTAGTGGTTTGATTTCAGTAACAATGCAACAGTGCTACTTATCACCTTACTCAGATATTTGCGTATCTGAGGATTAGCTTGGTTTATAGATAATCATGGCTGCATCATCACATCACGACCTACTCTGCTGGCCTGTTTTCCATCATGAATATACTGGTACCAGGCCTTCATAGCCTTTAATGGAAAATCTCAAACTTATGGATTAGGGTTTTCTGTTTGTTTTTTTAAAGAAAAAAAAACCAACTTTGAAATATTTAATTTATATCTCTGCCATAATTAACCTGATGCTCATCTAAGGTGCTTTAAAAATTCTGTTCTACATAAATAAGTGGAGACATAGGAATACAGTTATAGCTAGTATTTTCCAGAGAGCCTAACATAATTAAGTAT
>NW_008824231.1:4676580-4685441 GCF_000699105.1 Pygoscelis adeliae | reverse complement strand
ATATCTTGAAAATTTTCCAACCCCTTTCCTTACTCTCTCTCTCTCTTCCCACCCCCCACTCCCCTTTTTTGGCATATCAAAGTCCATGTATTTGGAAATTAATTATAATTTTCAGAAGGGATATCTATTTGCCACCACCTTTTAAAGTTGATGAAAGAGAATTTTAAAGAAAGGGAATATTCTCTTCTTAAGGGAAAATAACATAACTACATTCACTATGGGCTAAATTTTGCTTTCCATTGGATCCTTATGTTGCAATTGGCTGGATAGTGGAAGGTATCACGATTTGAGGGCAGTCATTGTCTCCACAGAATATGGTTTTACCTGTAGAAATGCACAAAGGAAAAATATAGTTTAACCATCTAGTATTTCCTGAAGTTATCTAGTCCTCATTGTTGAATTTCATGCTTACTCTAAGGTATCCCACAAAACAAATCAGTGAGATTGACATAAAACAAATGGAAATTCATGAAAGGCACTTGAATGTCAAGATTCACAACATTTTGTAATTTTTGTTGTTATTGTTCAGAAATACTAATTTTTAATCTATGGTATAAAAATAAAAGTTTAAAAAGGTGGGTTTTTTTTCCTTTTAGCAAACTAGGAGAAATAATTAGCAGATATAGTGAGAAAAAGAAAGATGTTTTTAACCTGCAGGAATGTGTGAAATGTAAACAATTGAACTGTGGGTTCAATTTCTCTTTGCATCATTTTTACATTAACATTAATGTAATGGTTTGCTCTTGATTTAGCATTCAGTATGGAGATTGTGACCATGGTCAGAATAAGTCTGTGAGGGTATTATTTAAATTCTGAAAAGGGTAATTTGCAGTAAGGAAAACAAGTGGCAATTATAATAATTTGACAAACAATATGTATACATATATTTTCTTCTTCATAACAATTATGTTTAATCTATTTTTTTGTTTATTGAATAATCTACAAAGCACATTCCATTGTTTTTGAAATGAACATTAACAAAGGTGTGTATTTACTGTTTAGTAGCTTCAAAAATAAGCCAACAAATTTGTTTTTTGAGGCGATTACTTTTGTCCATGTTTTTAAATACTTGCCAAAACCAGGTTTCTCTTTAGGGGAAAAAAAAAATAAATCCATATAATCCAAATGGCCAACAAATTTATATTGAATGCAGCATTTTAGAATCAGCATTTTTACATGTTGTTTAATATATTTTTTAATATCTATGTGGCACCTAAAATCAGTACTTTGAACCTTAATAGTAAAAGTAATAAAAGATAATAAAGAGAACCTGAGCATCTACTTGTTTTGTCATGCTTTGCAGTGTAGTCAAGTCAGACTAATGCAAGACTAATGCAAACATTCATTTTGGCTCTGCTGTGCTCCCTGTCTAGGCAGGCAGAATACAAAGCAGTTGAGAAGTGTTTGAACTGATCTTATCATGACAGCTGTTTAGGAGTACAAGATACAGTGGTGACATTAGTTATAATACACGCAGAATAATCACAAACACTATTGCAAAGCATTTACCAAACATGCACAGCAAATGTTAGTCTCTTTAAAACACCTAAAAGTTAAAGCAATACTAGTCTATTAGTTGATAGTCATAAATATAATTCTATACTTCCAAAATAATTTGTTTCTTATGTTTAACACAGGAAGCAGTAGTCTGCAAATGACGAAAGTTGTGTCTTTTAAATCCTTTGACATCCAAAAATAAATATCATTATTTTAAGACCCAAGTTGGACTTGAGGACACTGATAACTATTTTTAGAGCCCAGCATATGTGTTTTACGTTCAGCTTAACTGGTGAACCTTACAACTCCTGAACTTGCTGTGCTATATACTGTTACAACTTTAAAGAAGACTAAATATTCTAAGATTTTCTTGGCTTGTTGCTGTTAAAAAATGAACAACACACTTCTCTTAATGAAATCCATATTCTAATATTGTCTCTGTTAATTAAGTACTAAAAAAAGACTTGCATCTAATTTAGATGGCTGCTTATCACAAGGATTTTTCCACTTACATGATGAAAACCTTTAGAATATGTGTGACGGCTTTCCCTTAATTAACAAAAAAGAAAAGTCTGAAATACCCCCTACCCATGCAAGTTTATACCTGCGTTCATGACTGATCTGCTAGCCATAATTGTTCCCAAACAGGAACTATTGCAGAATTTTTTCCCAATTAATGACTTGCAGTTAGAGATTTTGCTGTTTCTGTTCAGAAAGACAGTAGATATCGTTTTGATTAGAAGGGAGTTAAAGATAGTTCACTCCTCTGGAATTTGTACAATGTTGCTAGTATGTTATTCATATGTTATCATTTCTTCAACTTTGTTTACATCTCCACAGATTGCCCCAAATAATTATATTTTATTTAATTTCTATTTTGCCATTAAAACCAAACTTTCAGATTTCACAAAATACAATACATCCTGATGCTGTGATAGCAGCTACCTTTCTTGTGATTTTTTTCTGTTTTTTTAACAGTCTCCATATCTCCTGGTCTCCATTGGTAGAATATGTGTTCAATTAAAAACCAATGCCTTTCAAAATTGGTCAACATGTTTCAATTGTGATATTTTTCAGTGAAACATGTTTTCTGAAGAGACAAAAAACGCCTCACCTTTCCAGTGTAGTCAGTTTTGACAAGAGATTAAGGAATAACAATCTGATTTTATGTTATTAACTAATGTCCTATTCCTAAATTCTTAAGTTCGAAACATTGAAAGACAAAAGAATGAAAAAAAGATGAGTGGAAAGAAAAGAGTAGTTCTTTGCCATTTATTGCAAATATTATTACTGAACAAAACCCCTTTGTGATAGCTCAAGTGGATCAAATTTTTGGAACTACCAACCTTGTAAAAACCTTATCTTTTTTGGCATGGGGAAATTCATAGCATGTTGGGCCAAAAGCTTTGGTCGACAGACCAATTGCTTTAGAGACTAAGGTCACTGAAGACCCTCCCAAATTTCCGCTCAATTTTTCATTAATTGCCTCCCAGAATCCCAGATGGCTGTAGATAGTATGATTCATAGTTTAATTATTTGAGCACCATGAAGAAAGAAAAAGTTAAAAAATCCAAGAGTTTGTAAAGGAATTATAAAGTCATCCATTTTGCTGTGAGACAGCACAAGAGAACTACAGATTTACACAAAGCAATAAACAACTTCCTGTTATTAAATATCACTCAGAACTGAAGAGGCTGGCAGATTTTCTTTGTCCAGCTTCTCTTAAGTAATCTTCGTAAGGTGAGCCTCTACATGAAATAGCTATCGTAAAAATTTTTATCAGTGCAGTTCTTCACAAGCTGGAATAATGCTGTTGCTGTGCACTGGTGGCCTGATCCCACATCTCCAGTTGGGTCCTATGCATCTCTCTCTTTGGTTGGATGCTCCCATATAAGCACCACTGCTAACCCAGCTTGCTGTTGGCTCTGCTCTGTCTTTCCTACGCAGAACATTTTCTGCCTTTCTTTTCTTTATTAAGAGCCTTCATTTGAGAATTTGGGTTCCAGTCATAGCAGGCTCGTATGCATTACAGTGTTACTTCAGAGGTAACTTTCTATACCAGAACAAGCAGCTCTTGGTGTAATTTTTTTTGTGGGAAGGTTTTTCTCTTTCTGATATATCATAACACAGAACAAAGACAGCAAGTCAAAATTCTTGAATCATACAAAGCAAAGTCTATCCAGATACTAAATGGGAGTTGTAAGCAATGGAAGCGGTTACAATAAAAATTTTTGTACATAATCAGAATGAAATTCTTTAACTGAGATAAACATATTCCAAAATTATTATAGTCTGCTTAGTGTCAAGAGCAACTGCTTATCTGAAATCAGCCTGGCTAGCTGCTTATATGGTTATATTCCCCTGGCTAGGCCATCCTTTTATGCCAGAATATTCTGATAATTATCACTGAATCATATCTCACCATGTGTAAATTCTGAAATGTGCTAAAAATGAAGACTTAATGTAGACTTTCTGAGACTGACACTGGATGTAGGCATCTTACCAAAAGTGGTATTTTTTATAACAAATGGAGTTGGAAGCCCTTTCTGGGAATGTAAAATATCTGCCCTCTGGATTTAGAAGAGTTCCATGTTCTATAAAGGCCTTTAGTAAAGAGTACAATCTTTAGATAATTACTGCATCTCTTTGGATGCTTAAAACTTTTATGATATGGAAACTGATGCATAGAATTACTGCAGAGTAAAAACTGGAATGTACATTGGAACTTTATGTGTCCTAATACTGAAAGGAAAAGTGTCAAATAAAAAGCAAAACAGAGCTAATACAAAGCAGACAAAAGAGACAGTGCCTATAATTATTTTAAAAACTTCAGAGGCTTAATTCACAATTTTACAGGTTCAGAAAATACATCTTTGTGTGTGAACTGACAGATTGACACACTGAACAAAATCTTGAGATTGAAAAAAGGTACAAAAATGAAACGGAAATGCAACAATGGAACATCAAAACTTCTTAATACTGTGGAAAATCAAATGCCATGCAGAGGCAGGTGTAGATTTAATGCATAATATTGCCATATATTGAAACACAAGGTTATAAATATTATGTGTATACACAGAGTTCAGGTATCTGTTTTAAGAAAAGACTTCCAGTGTGCCAGTGTATCAGTTTAACGTGTACGATTTACAATGTTGGAGTGGGAGCATGTGCACATGAATTAGTCTGGAATATATTTCCATGACTGGATAGCCCTAAATTTGAAATTTAGTGCATATCCATATTACAGAAAGTCACTGCCAGTGCTATTCAGCAATTACCAGGAAAGCCATGTGTAAAAACTGGCTTGCAGTGTTCCTCTATCGCAGTCATTTCAGGATTTAACTTGCTTTGAAGATTCCAGAAATTCACCAAAACAATCATTATCAACTGAGATCATAAACACTCATGGTGATGGACACACAGCAATTTTGGGAAGTGAGAGAGACAGAAAAGGATGCTGATCCAGTATTTCACATAGTAAAGTTAAATAGCAATATGTCTCTTCCCATAGATCTCAGCAATAGGCCTACTGGAAAAAAAGAACCCACAAAAAATTGGTGAAAAATCCCTATTTTTTCATTTTGATTATAAACCATCATTTTTTAGTGGGTACAGCAGAGGAAAAATATATAGGAGACATAAGGCCTGAAGGCCCTGAGAGTGAAAATGTGATGGAACTGAATTGTAAGCATACTGAGGTCTATGTGATACTTCTAGAGGTGAGTAGGTTCGATGAATGAATGTAACACTCATTGTGAGTTTTCATCTGGTTCTAGGGAGATGAGTGAAAAGTGGAAAAGATTCAGGAGGCAAAGTGGAGGACTAACTCCAGGTCCATCTGTCTCACATCCAGAATCTCGCATCTTCCCTCCATCTCCTTTTTAAAACAAGTGGTTTAGCTCCTAGAATCTCCTGCATAATAAATGTTAGTTTGTCACTAGTGTAACAAAAAGGCTGATAGCTAAGGCATTCAGCTCAGAGTTGGAAGAACATCCCTTCAGGAAGGGAAGGAGCATGAAATTGGACTTCTGACCTCCAGGGAGGCAATGAAGGTGACGTGTCCTTCACGTCAGGTGAAGGTGTTGTTTTGGAGTGCGTGGAGGTAAAGGAGGAAGAAGACATAGCATGGCCATGATTATTATCAGCGCTTATACTCATGAAGGCCAACTGGGCAACAGTTTTGAAAATCTGCTGAGCCAAAAACATGCAGAAGTTGTTCTAAGGATTTAGGCAGCTATATGCACATCCAGTAAGAGAATGTGGATACTGCAAGTCTCATATGCAGATTCCATACCTTTTGGTATCTAAATATGCCTATCTCAAGAATCCAATCCTTATATTTGACCTGATAAGGCAGAAAGTCTGGGACTGAGCACAGAACTGGTATCAAATATATAAGGTTAGTGTTTTCCCCATTGAATCATTCTTCTTTTTCTTTTCCAGGCATATTCAAGTTTGAAAGTTTTCCTCTACAGCATCTCTGGGGTATGCTTTGTTTTGCAATTCACAACTCCGCTTGTGAAGTAAATACCAGTAAGTCTCACACCAAGCATATAAAACCTTTGCCTGGCAGCATGTACAACAGCTTTGTTGCTCTCCTGCACTGCTCTGTCTACATTTTCTAACCTTCACCCACAGCTTCTAGAGATGTGAAGCTGGTTTGATCTCCATCTGCATTCAATCTGTTCTCATTCTCAGCAGAGCAGGAATCACCAAGGGATGCCAGCTATTGTGTGCCTTTTGTGAGAGGGACACATGCCTACTGAGGATTAAACCAAACATGTTTAAAATTATTAAACACTTTTTTTCACATGGCCCTGTGACTAAATCTGTGCATGGGACTTTGCATATATACCTCAAAGTGTTGGAACTTCATTTTTTATCTTTTTTACCAGGAAAAGAGTGAATCTGTTTAACATTTTATAATTACTATAATTTACTTTGAGACTTTCTGTCATTTTACCCTTTGGTCAGCTAATGATTCATTTAAACTTTTACAATAAATTATTCCTTTTTTCTGTTTCATATAGAGACCCCAAAGAAAAGGATGAAGAGCTGGCCTCCCTTTATCAAGCTCTTTTCCTCCATACCTTTCTTTTTCTAGTTATTGATCATTCTTTTGCCATCAGATACTCCTCTGATTAATTGATTTGACCTGTCTCCTCCTACTGTGTATAATATTTGCATAAAAACTGCAAACACTAAAATAACAATTAAGAAAAAAACAGGTTTCTAAGGCTATCTTGTTTTTGCATATGTAAAAGGTAACATAAAATGATAAGTTGCTTTGTGTTAGTGTTTCATAATAGTCTGCAACATTTGTTGTTATTTTTAAATAAATTCTTTAAATAATCACTCGCTTGAGGAAACATATAATAAGAAAAATAGTATGTAGATGCTAAGACAGCGTAGCACATTGAAGAAGTGAAAAACTTATTGTATAACCTGCCCATTCCATACTCTGCTGTTATTCTCCGGAGAGAATTCTCCCTTACTGTTTTCTATTTTACTATAATAAGATTATATGGGGATTCAGGATACAGACTTATTCAGTGTCTTTGTTATTTTCCCTCTGGGGTTGTCACTCATGTCAGTATTTTTAAATCATTGCAGACATGATATTTGTTTATAAGTATATTTGGATATGTATGCATGGATATGTGTTTATATGCAGAGAGAAAATCTTGAGAAGTACAGATATTAGAGATTGAAGAAAACATAAAAGTTAAAATGATACATTCTTCCTGTTTTAATCTCACAAAGACATTCTTAAATGATGAATGGTTACAAATCTTCCTGAAAGTCATCCTGCTTACAGTTACCTCCTTGCTGACTGCAGGAAGTCGCATCCCCAGCAGGCAAAACTGGCATCTCTCCGTCAGTAGCCATAGAGCTACACCAGAGGACAATCTGTCCCTGTACAAGCATAAATCATACAAGCACTAGTTTTTCATTGCCTTGAACCCAGTATAGTACGTAGCATGTAGGAGAGCAATGATAAAGCATGAAAGAAACTCTCGTGAAATCCTAATGGCCAATGTTTGCAGATAGAAATGAGTACTCCCAGCGCATGGTTCTGCAGAATTAGGTTCAAATTAAATAGAAACAGAAAAGAATCAAAATATACAGAAATATAAAATAAAATTAATAAACCCCCCACGAAATAATAAGATTTTATCTCCAGGAAATTGTTTGTAGACAATGCTTTGGACAGATTTACCAGGAAAAGTTAGTACCTGCTTGCTTTCTTACCATATATCTGAGCCTCTTTTTAATGCCTGAAAAAAGCTTTAACCTCACTGATATGGACACTACTAAAACACCTTACTGTGTTATGAATTGTATGTGTGAGTTCATGGCGTTACAGAAGTTAGAAATGTTTTAAAGAAATGGTGGACTGGTGTTTTTATTATGAGCCTCTGTATCTAGCTAGGCATTCACCACCTTGGGTTCACCAAGGGCAAGTCCTGCCTGACTAACCTAGTGGCCTTCTATGATGGAGGGACTACATCAGTGGACACGGGAAGGTCTACAGATGTCGTCTATCTGGACCTCTGTAAGACCTTTGACACAGTCCCCCACAACATCCTTCTCTCTCAGCTGGAGAGGTATGGATTTGATGGGTGGACTGTCCGGTGGGTGAGGAATTGGTTAGATGGTCTTATCCAGAGGGTAGTGGTCAACGGCTCAATGTCCAGATGGAGACTGGTGATGAGTGGCATCCCGCAGGGGTCCGTATTGGGACCGGTCCTGTTTAATATCTTCATCAATGACATAGACAGTGGGATTGAGGGCACCCTCAGCAAGTCTGCAGATGACACCAAGCTGAGTGGTGCGGTCGACATGCCAGAGGGACGGGATGCCATCCAGAGGGAACTGGACAAGCTGGAGAAGTGGGCCCGTGTGAACCTCATGAGGTTTAACAAGGCCAAATGCAAGGTCCTGCACGTGAATCGGGGCAAGCCCTGGTATCAATACGGGCAGGGGGATGAAGGGATTGAGAGCAGCCCTGCCGAGAAGGACTTGGGGGTACTGGTGGATGAAAAGCTGGACATGAGCCAGCAATGTGCGCTCGCAGCCCAGAAGGCCAATTGTATCCTGGGCTGCATCAAAAGAAGCGTGGCCAGCAGGTCGAGGGAGGTGATTCTGCCCCTCTACTCTGCTCTGGTGAGACCCCACCTGGAGTACTGCGTCCAGCTCTGGAGCCCTCAGCATAAGAAAGACACGGACCTGTTGGAGTGGGTCCAGAAGAGGGCCACAAAGATGATCAGGAGGCTGGAACACCTCTCCTGTGAAGAAAGACTGAGAGAGTTGGGGTTGTTCAGCCTAGAGAAGAGAAGGCTTCAGGGAGACCTTACTGCAGC
>NW_008824231.1:4666493-4675608 GCF_000699105.1 Pygoscelis adeliae | reverse complement strand
TTCTTTACTGAAAGAGTGGTTAAACCTTGGACCAGGCTGCCCAGGGAAGTGGTTGAATCCCCATCCCTGGAGGTATTTAAAAGACGTGTAGATGAGTCGCGTAGGGACATGGTTTAGTGGGCATGGTGGTGTTGGGTTGACGGTTGGACTCGATGATCTTAGAGGTGTTTTCCAACCTTAATGATGCTATGATTCTATGATTCTGCCCCTCTGCTCTCGTGAGACCCCACCTGGAGTACTGCATCCAGCCCTGGAGTCCTCAGCATAAGAAAGACACGGACCTGTTGGAGCAGGTCCAGAAGAGGGCCACAAAAATGATCAGGGGGATGGAACACCTCTCCTCTGAAGAAAGGCTGAGAGAGTTGGGGGTGTTCAGCCTGGAGAAGAGAAGGCTTCAGGGAGACCTTATTGCAGCCTATCAATACTTAAAGGGGGCTTATAAAAAAGGTGGTAGCAACCTTTTTAGCAGGGTCTGTTGCGACAGGACAAGGGGGAATGGTTTTAAACTGAAGGGGGTAGATTTAGACTAGATATAAGGAAGAAATTCTTTACTGTGAGGTTGATGAAACACTGGCACAGGTTGCCCAGAGAGGTGGTGGGTGCCCCATCCCTGGTAACATTCAAAGTCACGTTGGACGGGGCTCTGAGCAACCTGATCTAGTTGAAGATGTCCCTGCCCATGGCAGGGGGGTTGGACTAGATGATGTTTAGAGGTCCCTTCCAACCCAAACTATTCTATGATTCTATGATTTATATTACTAACTACCTTTGTTTCCAAAAATATCTCATTGAAAGAAGGCTGAGCTCATAATCTTAAGAATTGATTTGAATAGAAACCAGGAGAAGTTTCAGCTTCAACTGGCTTTTGACTCCATGCTAAATGCACATCTTGGTTGAGTTTCATATTGAAGCAAAACAAATAAAAAACAGTCCTCCCCCTTGAAAAACAGCAATGGACTTCAAAACATCTTTTTCATTACAATCAGAGCTTAAATTTTGTAACTTATTTGTATTTGAGAGAAAGAGAGATGCATATTTTTTATGTTGAAATTAGATTTGTAGAAGCATAAGCTCATTCCCAATGGCAGATATTACTAACTCCAATTCCAGTTATGGAAACACTAAATTGTTTTTTAAGTGGAAGCCAGCTCTCCTAATAGACTTTTAATACTAGTCCTCCAATGCTTATTATTACTTTTCTTTCTAGAGGTTATCTTAGAATGGATGAACTAGAAAAGTCTGAATTAGATTTAAACTAGAATTTAGGGTTAAGAACTAGAAATACGTGGCATGAGATTTGCAGTTTAGATTTAATAGTCTTAAAATTGTGACTTTTCCCAAAAATCCTAGAGATTTCTATAGTTTAGATCAGCTCATAAGTCTTAGACTATCTTTAATATTAGGCTTCTCAATATCAAACTGTTTTCAAAAGTTTTCAGTGTGGTAATATTCAGAAGATAGCTGTGCTCACACATTCTTGGTGAATTGAACAATAACAGGAACTTGTTGCATTGAACAAGAACATTTCGCATTTTGGAATCTTACCTTTGACAGGACAACCAAAATTATGAATAAAACACCAGAAACTTAAATTCTGGCCTTGGTTTATGCTGCAATGACAGACACAGGAATGTCTGAGGAGTTCAGTGGCAACCATATAATGTAATGTGCCAGTGCCATGCTACATAGTGAAAATGGCAAGGAGGCAAGAAAAAAGTTCCCCTTACTTCACACGTCCTGCAAACCTGTGCTGGTATTAACCAGACACTTTTAGGAATGTGAATAACCAATTTTACAAAAGTAAACTAAATACCATTAAACTCAAGAAGGGAGAGATCTTAAGGTCTGAAACTACCCTACATTCTAATAATAATTAAAAGAAAAAAAAATTGCATACATGGATTTGTTTGTATAAGTTTTCCCTCAGGTGTATATGGCCCAGTAGGGTGTGGATATAGTTCTTTTCTGAGAAAGAAATCTCTGTACTCTCTAAGCTAAGGATGCTAATAATCTTCCTCTTATTCACAAAGCTTCTCCTTATACAGCCCTTGACTCACAGATAGGATTGAAGTCATAGTGGTTAAAATTAAGCATGTATATAAACACTTTTCTGCACCAGCCTTCTGTAAGGGCAAGCGCTCTGTCTCTGGCATCTCCGTTGATATACTGTGTCAACGATGATGTTAATTAGGACTATGGCTGCTTCACAAGAGGTAGAAGAGTGTATTGAAAGCCTTCAAAATTTAGTACAACTTGAACAACTTAATTGACTCAATATTAACAAGTACTTGCCAGTGACATTATATGAAAAAGGAAAAATCCAATAAAAATGCAACTTCCAAATGTATTCATTTCCCTTCTGTTACTGAGTATCCTGCCTCTTTAATGGGCCGTATACAATGTACATACAGCAGACAAGCCTGCTCCACTCTGGGATACTCCAGCATTTCCAGGGGACCTCCAGAAACATGCCTCTGATAAACCTCCATGAGCCGTGAAGTGTATGGAATGACCTTACCGTGTGTTTCTGCTATTACGGCCATGTACTTATCCTAAAACTTTTCCATCTTTTGCAAAATACCATTGGGCCTTCAGTTACCCATTTTTCACAGATCTCCACACACCTGTTCTGTGCAGAGCAAAGCAATAAAGACATCCTCTTCACTGATTTCCATTTCCATAGCCCTTTATCAAATTTTACAGAAGTACGGATACATGAGCTAGGCAGTGAACCTTTGCTTTGTCTTTTTTGCTTCAATGTCTAGTTGTGTGTGACTGTTTCTTTTGGATGTTGCTCCATATTTAGAGGACACATGAGAGAATATGGATTGAAACAGGAGCTGGAATTCAGGTTTCACAAATGCAGGCTACCACTCAACCCATAGTGCCTACAGAAACAAGGAAACTAGAAAACATCATAACACTAAAATGCACACATTCTGATCCTCCATCTTCACCTTACTGTCTTTCCTGGGAAAGGGATAGCTTAGATAGAGCTTTCCACCACTAGGAGTACTCCTTATTTTTAAGGCTGTACTGCGTAAATGTCAGTTTCACTGCTACTTCACACTTTATTTTTTCTAGACTCTCTGGTAAATATCATCCAGTTCTGTTGGTTTATTGCAGCTGAATTTCCAAATTGCTCTATAATTTCTTCTTTATGGACTTCAATGTCTGTAAAGGCTACACATAAGAAAGGCCATTGGAAATTGAATTTTCCTGCCATCCGGGTTAATAAATACCAGTGCCAAAAAATGTTATTCAGCTGCCTTCGTACCTAAATATCTTCCTGAAATGTCAATTCAATTGATGTTTATCTTTACATCTATGAACAATTAAAACAAGATAGAATCTACAATAGTCCACATTTCATACTGTTGTAATTTCACATTTTCATGAGAGTAAAAAGAGGAGCAAGCACACAGTCCAAATGGTTTTGGCGTTCTTGAACCACAAAAATTGTAATACTAAAATCAAATCCTCTTTGTTTTTGTTGTAATTTTCACAGCTTCAGTTTCAACAGACTCAAACATTAAATACTGAATGTATGTGATTTAAAACAAGGTAAAGGACAATGAATTCACCAGAGAGCTTTACAGGAGCATAGGACTAGAAAGTCAGATGCAGCCATTGAAAGATTAGAGTGGAGTAATCTCTGTTGCTTCTTGGAATCATTTGAAACCTGCTTTGATCTGCTGTTGCTGCAGCAGCTCCTTGCTGCCAGGACACACAAGCTAGCTAGTTTCAAACTGTGCTGAATATATAAAAAATGCTATAGTAATGTCTGTATATACCTGTAAGTGATTACACTCAATCAGTTTTTTGCACCGTGTCTCCTCCATGGAGACAACTCTTGCCTTGTTTCTAGAGCAGCACAAGATCATAACTTCTATGGATCAGACACCAAGGGTCTCAGGAGACTGACATAATACACAAAAAAGGTACAGTAAATACCTCCAAATGTGAGTGGTTAAGCATAAATATACCTAGGAAAGACACCACATTGAACTGGAGATTAAGTAGTAACTCTTTGCTTTGTAACTCTCAGAAAAAGTGATGTTTATTTGAAGTTTGACTGTGTCTTTTAATAAAATAGAGGGAGTCAATAAAAGCACATGTGGAGAGATAAAGTATATTTGCATTTGTTTAGGAACAGGAACCCGCCCTATAGGGAAGTCTGTGACATTTTTAAGAATACGATCCCTACAACAAAAAAGCTAAGCCTAGACTTGCCTAGACTAAAAAAAATGGGATTTTACTTTAGTTACTAGCTCTATCTTTCTCGATATAACTTTCACAGCAAAGTTTCTTCTGAGAATATCAGTATTTAGTTCGGTGGTGGGCCCAGGATGGGTACTTTGATATAGCACTATAAAAAAGCACAGAAAAATGTTATCAGTCTTTTGTCTTTTGCTTTCTCTCTTTCCTGCCTGCCCACCTCCTTCTGTCTTTTCTCTCTGACAATAATGTAAAGAATAACATTTTTTGAGGAAGTGAAAGTCTGTTTTTCCACCTGGTCCATGCTTTGCCCACATGTTTGGGAGCAACACGCTTCTTGTCTTGTCCCTTGAGTTCTACCCTGTACAAAGATGTATAGAGCTAATACAGAAGTATGTAGGGAATTTTTTGGAAAGTTCTATAACAACAGCATTTTCTCTCCCTGGGGGAGCCTAGGCTCACTTTCTGTGGCAAGCCAGGCTTTTAAAAGTTTAGATGTCAGGTGATTTTCCTGACAGTTCTTTGCACGCATGGAAGAGGAGAGGAAAATGGTCAGAACAGTGATGGGAAGGTCCTGGAAATCAGTAGAGAAAAGAAGGGAGGGAGAGACTAAACTGTTTGAGAATGTCTGTCCTAGAACTTTTCAATATCCCCTCCTCACTCATCTTTTGCTATATTTTTAAAGGAATCATTGTGTCTATCCTTTGGGTAGAAACAGGTACCAAACAGCATGAGATTAGACAGAGAAAGACATTCAAAGAATATTTCATGAGTTGTCAATTAGAATCAGTGAGCGCTGAACTAAGTATCAAAGACTGTCTAATTTGTAAATCTGAACTGTACAAAGTGGTCTTAAGGGGAGTGAGTGAAATTCATTTGACAATTCACTTGACATAGAGATAATTGAAAAGGTGACAGGACCTTTTCGTATTTCTAACAGATATAATTTACTGATACATAGAAAGCACTCTACACTAAGTCAAATAACAAATGCTATCAAGAAAAATACCAAAAATATCCTAAACTCAGTCTGAGTTGATGAATATTTTTTTAATTTCTTGATAATTAGTACAAGATATAAATAACATTTAAGATCTTATTTTTGAAGAAATCAAGTAATTGAAAGTGATACCTAGTTAGGAAAAAAAGAAATCTAAGATCTAGATCCTTCCAAGGATCTAGTTTAAAGACCATTCATCTGAGTTTTAGGTAGGTGAAAAACACTGGAAGGATTTATTATTGCAACAATGGCTAATAAAGAGCTTCCTAGTGGAACGGATAACAAAGTTAACAGCAAGAGACAGATGTGCTGTTCTTCTACAGATCACATCAAGCTAACATTTGATGATGTTTAGTATGTTCTGTATGTTCCTTTGTATGACATATGGAGGTTTTTTCCAATGTTAAAATAATGTTTCAAATACCTTCCATTCTTAGCTGGTCGGTGAGCTGCTTGTTGTGATATGATGATTCTACATGCTTTTACTGCCTTTAGCAGAATCTATGATGATTTTCCCATAGTTTTGAAAAACTCTTCTTAGGTGGTAGCTGCTACTGAAGTAGCATGACAAAGTGATATGCAATGAAAAGCAGATTCATGTACTGAACAAAACGTTCTGTTATCCAGTAATGAAGCCTTGCATTCTATGGGTTTGTATCTCATGGTTGACTGCCTTTATAAATGAATTAAACTAAAGCTGCCACTGGAATCCACATTTTCTTAGGCATCAGAGAATGGTGGGGCGGGGGGACGGCAATGACTTTATAAATGTCAGCAGTATTAAAGGGTAGGAGTCTGTATCTTTTTTGACAGTAGAAATTACACATGACAGAAGAACCTGGACTGAAGAATAGGTTCTCTCATTTCTAATAAGGTGTGAGGTCTACCTGAATCTTTCTCCAAAGCTAGGTCATTCGTAATAGAGCTTTCCTGTATTGATTCTCCGGTGTCTTATGTATTGTGCTCATGCCAGATCCTTTCTTTCCATGGAGACATTCTTACCTGGGTACCCATTTTCATGAGCTGTGTAGGCACACAACACATTTGAACATTGACTCAGCTGAAATTGGCAATGGATTAAAAAATTGTTAAGAACTTACAGACGTACAGATATACATACAGAAATAGCATGATCATATGACCCTTATTCCCACAGGAATCAAAATTACAAAATAATTGTGTTTGTAAATGAAATAACAACTATCTATGGAAGATATAGGATCATATGTGTTACGAATGAATATGCAGGTAGATTGTGGAAGTATCTATTAACTAGTTTTGTTAAAATAGAGATTATATGATTCTGCTTTTACTTGGGCCATTCATGCTATTCGTAGACTAAATAATACCTATATTTTGGCAACCCCCCTAATACACAGTATGTTGCAAAGCAATAAATGTACTTAAGTTTACATATCCAAAATCTCAAATTGTTATAACAGAAGTCTGGAAAATGATATACAAATATATGACAAGTAAACATCATCTTTGGTGGATTTACAACAATTCCCTAAGCACTTTTATTTCTTAATTAGGGCTAGTAGTTGTATTAAAACATCTTTGTACTTTAATGATGATTATTTTTCACACAGAATTTGAAATCCCCCAGTATGAAGGAAGATCTAGATTGTCCTGAGTCAGCTATATAACTTGTGCTTTTTGACCTTTCTCTATTAATAAAAGGCCTCTGGCATATTTTCTGTGCTGAAGAATATAAGAAAGAGAAAATAAACAGTGAAGAGTAAATGACAGGCACTTGTTTTGCTCTTTGCAGAACTGTTGTATTTCTAAAATTAAACGTTATTTTCTTACAAGGTCTTTGCAGTCTCCATTAATCATTTCTTTAGCTAAATCTGCCTGTTAGCATATTTCTACCTGCCATTGCATGCTCCTAGCAGTTTCTTTAAGCAGCCCATGCATTTGTTTTTGACAGAGGTTGGCCTTAAGACAAAATCATCCATTCAAATCAATAACCATCATGCAACGTTTGTTGACTAAGCCAATGTCTTCTCCTTCAGAACAAAAATCCAGTGGGAATACTGTATAATTTTAAATTTAAATTATCAGGACTCATCTATGTAACCCTGCTCTGTGTCTCTCCACCTTGTGGTTGTTTTGTATCATTGTAGTCAATTATTTCACGGCACAAGCTGAACATTATTGTTTTCCTGCGCATAAATCAAATATTTAAGGATGTTATACTTTTCCATTCAGTTATCTATCTGCTAGCTGATATAGCTGAAATTTATATCTGCCAACTTACTTTTAATGGAATAACTTTTTCTGTCTTGTTCAGGAAAAGACAAGCTGTTGATTACCACGTGCTTTGAGCTTTCTATATCATGTCAGATATACTTTCCTTGTGATGCTTTGCCTTGAGACCTCAGTTAAGAGCACCTTAAAAACACAATGGATGATCAGAAAGCAGCCTTCAGTGGATTTTCTATAAATTAAATTGTTTAATATTTAAAAAGAGGGGAAAAAAATCCGATTCGGCAATCAAATCCAAAAGGCTATTCCCTCTCCCCTTTTTCCAAAGTTCAAATTGGAGAGGATCAACAAAAGGCCAGTTCTGATTATTGCTGTGCTTAATTTTAAAGCTAAGTGCCTAGTGACAGCACAGATTTAGGTGTTTTGGCTACCTCTGTAGCTCACAGGTAGCTCATACTGTGAGTTAGTCATCTGAATGCTGGGGAAGTGAACAGATTCATCATCTAGCTCACAGCTAGCACTGAAAAGAGCAGTATGTCCTTAATCCCACCTGCAAGTGCTACACCTTCGGCTGGAAGCAAGACTTTGTCATTAGTTGAGATTCACACTTATTTCTGGACTCTCATGTTTAAATCACAAATACTTTTTTTTCCCTAGAAAAGATATAAAAAAATCAAGATTGCTCATTTTATTCAGTTTATTAGCAATTAGCTGAAAAGGGTTGGAAGCCCAGCATCTGTCATTCACGAGACTTTTCAGTTCTGAGGAATGAAGCAGAAATCATCTCATTCCATGTGGTTAAAATGTTTTCTTGTTTCGACTTATAAACTGGAAAGTTGAACTTCACTCGAGCTTAGTAATTAAAGCTTTTGGGAAGGAAAAGAGAGACCTGGAGGCCCTTCATTAATCTAATACATACTGAATATTAAAGTATTTACAAAGTGGAGCACCTGGTCATTTTTGTCTCCCAGATGAATGCATCAACCATTATAATCACACTCATTCTGTCTTCTGTGCCAAATAAATGTTCATCAATCCTGTGTAAAGTGGAATGTTTTTAGCTTAAGAAAACAAAATGCAAAAGCACTTCCTTTCCCTAGACTCCACCTCAGTGTGGTGATTAAGGCACCCCCATAAGAAGCATATATTCCAGGACCAGAACAGCTATCCCCATAACACAGGTGCATGTTTTTTCCATGTGCTCGTAGGTAAAACCAGATCAAGGAAGGGATAAGGGATGTTGCCAGCTTTGCTTTTTGTGGAACCAAATCATGTTGAGTATGCTCTGAGAAAGCCATCAGAAACTAGTCCTGTCAGTGACATAGGCAGAGATTTATGTTTTGAACTGGGACATGACTAAAGTATGAATTAGGCCTGGAGCTGCTCAGGCTTACCATGATTCAGCTCAGGTGGTGTCCTGGTTTCAGCAGGGATAGAGTTAATTTCCTTCCTAGTAGCTGGTACAGTGCTGTGTTTTGGATTTAGGATGGGAACAAAATTGATAAGGCACCGATGTTTTAGTTGTTGCTAGGTAGTGCTTACACTGGCCAAGGACTTTCTAGTTTTTCATGCTCTACCGACTGATGCACAGGGAGCTGGGAGGGGGCACAGCCAAACTGGCCAAAGGGACATTCCATACCATGTGACGTCATGCTCAGTACATAAACTGGGGAAAGCTGGCCGGGG